>NW_009230065.1:0-11206 GCF_000690835.1 Fulmarus glacialis
ATTTCAGTTTTCCAAATTAAGAAGTATAGGCACCTGAGAAGATGGAAAATTAAATTCTCCAGAGTTAAAATGCAGTGTTAAGGGAAATACTTTTTTCCTTTTTTCCTTTTCCTTTTTTCTTTATAGATCTGAAGCTCTGAGTGTGCACATAGTTGTAAGAATTGCACCAATGGGGCTTTGCTCTTCAGTTTATTTGCTGTAAACCAAAAAGGGGATGAACAAGTAGCTTTTATTTCTGAATGTTTTTAAACCAAATTGCAAGTACAAAATTTGGTATATTCACCAAACAATGAATGGACACATGCAATCAGTAAAGCAGTTATTTATACATCACCTAAGACACATAAGTTCCTATCCAGTCAGAGGAACATGAAAAAATAATTATATTAATTGTACCATATTTGACAGTCACTTGTTTTCTTCTGGTTGACCATGTGCAGAAAATTGGCATTTTATGCATATATTTATCCTTTCTCATTACACCTTTTTTGTCCAGTCACAGCCTTAACAAAACAAACAAAAAATGCAGCTTATAAAATGCATCTTTACATGATACTGACCTGAAGTGCAACTCCATTCACTGCAGGTCATATAAACCTCCAGTTACTGAGCTAGAATGTGTTTTCAAAAAAAAAAAAAAGCCTTAAAGTTTTCTTCAAGCACAATGACAAAAGACTTTTCGAGAGAAATCTCATCACCTCCAAATATTTTTAAATGGAGAAGCAGGCATGCAGTTAACTTTTCACATTATGATGCATTCTTGTGTTAATTCTTTGGAAACTATGGACAAATATTGCAATGTTGCAGTCATGGTTACAGCAAAAACTTTCCCCTAGTCCTTCCTCAAAGCTTCCCTGATTAGTGTAGATGTGTGCAAGACATCTTGCTGCTCAAATTGGGGCAAGATGCACAAACAAACCACTAAGGACTGAGGCTGCATCTATACTGTTCTCTTAAGGGTCTCTATTATATAGACCTCAGGAGTGAATTTACTGTTTTTTTCATTTGATTTGCTCTTGGAGGACACGTGGAGATATAACTAGAGAAGCTAACTCAAATGAAAGGAGTGTCTAGGACCATTTGGCCTTACACATTTCTGAGGCCCTCTGGTTATGAGTAATATTCAAGGCTACCCCTACTGAAAAGAGGGAACATATTTTCAGTAGGTTGGTAAGGTAGGGAGCATATAATCACATTAGACTCCATTATGTTTCTTTAAAAGTTCCAATCCTGTAATTTATTGACCTTCCTTTTCTGACCTGCTAGAAGCAAAAAGAGCTGCAAGAAAGATGGCCCCTGCATCACAGAGGACTATGACACATTGCCTGTCCTGGGGTTTAGTTCCCAGCTGTCCCAGCCCACATGCCTTTCATCATCACTCTAATTTATCCCTGTTTTTCATAGTCCTAAGAAGCTATGCTAACAGAAAAGCAAGAGTATTTGACCTTGGCTGTGGACAAAGACATAAAATGGCTTCAGGACTTATCTATCCTCACTTTTTTTCAGACATTCATCTCCTTTAAAACTGTGTCCCAAGTGCCCAGAAAGTTGTTAGGTGACCCAATTCTTCATAGACCCTTGTCAGGGCAGTCTTAGACAACGTGGGCCAGTTACAATCTAATCTTTTGGCCATTGCTGTCCACCTGAGCATCCTTGAAACTACTTCATTAGCTGTTGAATACGGAGAACATCAATGCCTGTTCAGCAGTATGTCTTTTCCTTTTCTCATTTATGATGACTTTTCCAACAATATTATTTTGAACAGGGAAATGCAAACTGTTCATGATTATAGGTAGTCATGTAGACAAAAGCCCAAGAGGCCAGAGTTTTGATCTCTGTTAGGAATAAAACACTCACTGTGTTATATGGATTTTGCTTTCCCCACCTGTCAGTTTCCTCCGCTCCTCCACTCTCGTCACATGCAGCAGAGGTGAGTATAACATATAATCCTCTCTGTTGCACGGACTGACAAGCCCAGCCTCAGGCTGATGGTCTTTTCACTAGAACTATCACCACCTTTCCATTCATGCCATATGCTTTCATCTCTTGATGGAAAACATCACAGAAAAAAGGAATATGCCATTGGTTTGGAAAATAACACCAGTACAGCAAGCAGTATATAATGTTTCCACCATCACCACTCCACCCATGTCTCAAGTATTAACACAGTCTTTCCATCACCACACCCCTGTCTTGGGCATTAGTAGTTTTGTTCTGTTTAATTCATGTGATGGTGCTGTGTTCCCTGGCAGAGAGCAATCCACAGCTATTTACCCAGTCCACCCCTTCCCCTGTAAATCCAGGATCATCCATTGGTTTAATTTACTCGACAGGCCTGGGAAGGGTGCATTTTAATTGAGAGTGTTCCTGCTGGTTCTAGTAAACAGTTTGCCCACTGTTGTTTCACTGAGCCTTATTTATGGCTTTACCTTCTATATGCTTATCCCCAGCAACCTCTTTGTCTTAATTCAGTGCTCTCAGGAAAAATATCAGAGTACATTGAAATACTACTATAGACATATGGGGGAGGGGGACGGGGAAAAACAAGCTATGCTATGTCCCCTTTCCCACCATTATTTTGCACAATTGTCCAAAGAGACTGGGTATTTTTATATTTACAGTGCTAATGCTAAGTAATATCTATGATCTGAGATTAAGGTAGTGATATAAGTACAAATTATTTCTATGATATTCTGTGGTAGATGAAATATTAAATTTGGCCTTAGAAGCAAGTGAGGAAAGATTGCTGCCAATCACATGTCAAGAGCTGAAGTCTTCTGTTTTCTTCCAAGAAATTCTACTGAAGCAACTCTACCATGATTATCAGAGAAACAGGGGTTTCATTTTTTAAATGCTACTATGCTTCTTTTTCTTCTTGTGCTTTAATACATTTGTGCTGATGGTTTAAGACTCAACACAGAAAGCATCTTAGTCAAATCCCAGCCAAAAAATATGCTATAGCCACAAAAATAAACTCAAGTCAAAAGCAGAAAAATCTATCTCCAGAGAACAACCATCATTTAATTGAATGATAAAAAGAAAACCAAAATCAATTTCCTCTGCAGAAGATAAGGAATTGCAGGAAAAACAAAAAATTACATATTACGTCAAAATGCCTTGCTGCCCAAAGGAGATGCAGGAAATCTATAATAGGAGAAAAAGATTACCAAACTATGAGGACAGTCAAAGCAAGAAAATAATAATATATATAAAAAAAGCTTTAGCGTATTTCATCATATGAACTTGAGACATGAAAAATATATGAAAGAAAATAAATTGTTAAGGATACCATTTGAAATGTCAAATTAACACTGAAAAAGTCTTAAAGCTATGAATGCATTTCTGTGTATACCTGTCCATGCACTCACTTTTCTGTCACACATGCCCATGAACAGCAACAGAAGTTACACTAATTTTGGATTTTTGGGGTTTTTTTTTGTGGAGTATTAGCTGCAAAACAAAAAATTAATACATCAGATTCCTTTGGGACTTCTTTTGTTTCTGGAACTGTAGAATATAAATTGCATTTCACACTAATTAGCCTAACCAGTTAGTGTGTTATATAGAAATCTTTGTAGCAATTTTTTTCTTTTCACTTGTTGTGTTTGATATATTTCCTTGTAGTCGACTTTTTTTTCAACATTTATTGGTAGTGTTTACTCTTGTTGAAGCTTCAGATGTTTTTTAAATCTTATGTTGATCTCTGTAATGTATAAAAGACTATATATAAAGAAAGCATAACAACAGTCACAATTCTCAAATCCCAGCTAAGTACAGTTAAAAACCATAGCATTGCCTAGAACTTTTGCAAGACTGCCTGGCAAAACAGTCAGATGCTGAAGGCTTAAGAGAGCTAGGGGACATCTTGACTCCTGCTGTGGTACAAGGAAAATCAGAAATTTCCCAGTATAAATTAATGCAGAGGTACAGTAAAGCCAATATAGCTGATTACAGATCACTATCCATTTGTTAATCTTAAGAAGAAAGAAAAGGGAGAAAGGAAAAGGTCAAAGTATCCTGATCACAGGTTAGTAATATTGTCTTTTAACTTTTGTGAACTAACATTAATAACAGCAGTGAAAGGTCTGAGAGGCTGTAGGTACTTCAGGCAGGAACATCTCCACTACTTTCAACAGTATGCTTAGAAAATCATCAGTAGTTGTAGAGACATTGTCAATAGTTATCATGGTGATGTGGCATTGATCCCAAAGGAAAAAAATCAGAAGCAATTGTTCTGGCATACAGAGTAAAAGCATCATTTAATTAGTCTTATAAATAACTGATTAATGCAAATGATACAAATACTTCACATGATTATCATCACTCATAAATGAGAGATAAATGTGTTCGATCATGCTCAGATTTCTACAGACTCTTAGTTCTTCTAGAGAGAGATCTGATCAAGTGATCCCTGAGTCTACCACCTCAATTACTATGACTGTGATTGTAACTCAAGGCACCTGAGATGGAAAGCAAGTGCAAGCACAAGACTGTCAGTTGGTCCTACAGGAGACAGGTGTCAGGAAATAGTGAAGTATCCACAGAACTAGTTCCATGCTGAGACTTCATGTGTGCCAGCCTAGTTTTGGTATGTACCATTAGCTGCATATATTCTCTTTGTTATGCGTATATATATATTCTTTTAAACAAGTGAGAATAGTGCAATAAAACAAATTCTACCCAAGAAAGCTTACAGGTTGTTCAATGAGCCACCAGTTGCAGAGTTTTGCAAAGGCCCAGAAGAATTAACTGAGTTACCTGTAAAGCTTTAAAAAGCAAATATAGCAGTTCATCCATTCAGATCTGCAGTTTGTAACTACAGACTGAAGTATGATGTCAATGTCACTATGTTAATACCTTCAGTCTTAGGAAAAATGCATTATAAATACTCCTTGGCTCTCTAATTGCTCTCAGTACATGTGTAAGCTTCCCAAAAAGGAAGCCATTATTTGTATGTAATATTTTAATTCTCAAAATGTTATATTTATTATAATCATTCTAAGTATTATGTATTGCTGATACAGTTTTATTGATGTTTGAGTCATTTGGATAACATATTTTTATTTTATAAAAATTAGGTACAAAAAGTATATTAAAAAAACATCAAACAGTCAACGCAGTCAACAGTTAGGATATGGTAGAATTATACCTTCCTGTGCAACCTTTTCTATGCTTCCCTGTGTACTTGAATTATACTGTTTTGTGATTATGTGATTGGATTCTCCCCACACACCATTTTTCTGAGGACAAATTGAAAATATTTGTCAGGGCCCTGAGGGTATGCGCAGCCCTGTCTGCCTCCACCCCGGGGCTCCCCCCTCCCTGCCCACAGCCCAGGACCCCATGGCAGCCCCCTGGGACCGTCAGCCCCTGCCCCAGCGATGCCCCAGTGACGCCGCAGCAGGGATGGCCTCCAGCTCCCCACAGCCCTGCCCTGCCCCGCCATAGGCCCTGCCGAGCCAGGCCTACCAGCAGGTCCATTTCCCAGCCCGGCCTCGGCCTGGTGCCGCCTGCCTGCCCTGCTCCTGGCTGGGGGTTGCGACAGGCCCTGGCTGCCAGGCCCTGCCCTGCTGCCAGCCTGCGGAGTCCCTGCCGCTCCTGGCCCCAAGCCCACATGGAGCTGCAGCCCATGCAGCACTTTGACAATGTTTAGTGAAGGAACCTTGCCTCCTTTCTGGCAGCACTTGATATCATACAATAAATAAATTGTGTTGCAAAAAAAAATATAAATTGCCTCAGGATTAAGGAAACGGAATGTCATACTAGAGAACTCAATTTTTTTTATTATGCCACCAAATTCCTTTGAGGTATTGGAGAACAGAAGAGAAATGCTGAATGCTTTTGTCAAAGAAGTTGATTCAAATTCTTCTTTATTATAAAGTTATACTTAGAGGGGGAACAAAGAGCTACCTCCATACAGCAGCACAGGTCCTTTGTTTTGAGACTGTAACTCCAGGGAGGGTTTCTCTTATCTGCTAACCTGGGCTGTTTATACAGTCCTTGTGTGCTTTTAGCATATGCCAGCTAGGAACCTTCTAAAGAACCGCTTGGTTTTGGAAGGGTGACTGCTCCAGGGATCGTTCCTGTAGGCAGCCTGCATGCAGCCTTCTGTGCTGGAGACAGGCACAAGCACTCAGTGCCGGGTGGCCTCAGTGCCTGGGAATGCTCCTGTGCAGTTTGCTTGCAGAGATACAACCTTGGACCTCCTACAATTGCCCAAGGAAAGTCAGTGTGGATGGTTGCCTGAGCTAGCTATTAGTCATTGCTAGCCAACGGTGTGTGATTTAAGTCTTTATTAAGCACCTATTTGGTTAAATCTGGGTCTTGTCTGTGTTTGAAATTCAAAACAATCAATCAGATGTGTGCGTGGAGTTAAGCACATTTTACTCCATCACAAACAAAAAACCCTTCATCTCTAGAGTCAGAGGTGCTCTGCTTCAGCCCAATGATTGAAAGCACCAACAGAAAGTGGAAAACCTAGGTTTGAATTCTTTCTCTGCTTAATTTAGAGCACGAAGGTCAGTTTCATAAAACTATTGGTCAGTTAGTCCAGCACAAATTGGAAAAACGTAAAATAAAATATGAAATCAGTAAACATGCAGATTAATGGCAAAATAGAGAAAGTTCAAACAGGATTTTGTAGGAGGTGGAGGCCAGGCTTCAGAAACCTATTGCAATCTTTGTAGACATCACCAAATGTACAGGGAAAAGAAACTCTGCAGATATAGTGTATTTAAACTACTAAAGTTTTTGATGTTCTCGTCCTAAAAAGACAACAATTTTTCTTGCAATAAGAAAGAAAGTCCTCTTGTAGAGTGATACATGGTTAACAGGTAGAAAATAAAAGGTAGGAATAAATTATTAGGTCTCACAATGGAGGTTGTTATCTGCTGAGGTACCTGTTCAGTATAAACGACCTGGAAAAGGTGATGAACGGTGATATGACAAGGTCTGCTGATGGTTTTTATTGCTCTGAATAACTGTGATGGTAAAACGATGTGAGAGTTTTTCAAAAGCTGAGTGACTGATAAAATGACAAATGAAATTCAATGTCAATAAATGCTAACTAATGCACATGAGAAACAGCAGCCCTAACTAAAAATACAGAGTGATGAACTCTGATTTAGTTATTACTGCTCAGGAAAAAAATTTTGTTTTCATTGCGAGTGTCTCTGTCACAATGTTATATTAATGCTCAGCAGCATTCAAAACAGCAAACAGAATGACTGAAATTTTAAGAAAGGATTAGAGAACAAAAAAGCTATTCTAAAAAGCTGTGATGTATCCATATCTTAAATACTACATGAAGTCCTGGTACTACCTGAATTGAGACATAATATTGTAATACTAGGTAAGAATAGTGGCAAAAAGAATGGCTTCTGTTTTCAAAAACCATAAAAATACTCCCCAAATTCATAAAATAATAACTAGATGACATTACATGAACTTATTGAGCGGAAATTTTAAAAACAGTAGGAGAAAATAATTTTGTACCAATCATAATATAAGACTGTAAAATTTCAATACTATAGGATACTGTTGATGTCTAACATGTAAATAGATTTAAAAAGTGATCAAATAAATTAATGGAACAGAAGTCCACCAATTAAAGCCAATTAAGCATAAAAATAGTGATGTAATTTCAGCTCAGAAATTCCCTAAATATTAAAGACATTCTAAGAAAGATATCTATCTCCTGGGACAATTCCACTTTTATACTAAATACTAATGGGGGGGGTGTGTGTGTGTTATACTAAAATGTAGGTTATTAAATAAATAAATTGTTGTATAAATAATTCATAAATAAAAATATTTTAAAATAAATAAAATGTAGGGTTTGTTTTATACTAAATGTTAATTGTAAGAAGTGGAGAATTACTTTCCCATGTCTCTGATGTTATGGAGTCATCTTTGGGTTATAGAATCAAGTCCTCACTTTTTCTTGCCTTCTCTAGTCAGGTGAATACCAGTATCTTATAGAAACTTCAGTGATCGTATTTTCTAAGAAACTGCAAATGCACATTTCAGATCCGGTAAGAGAGATCTCTGACAAGTCAGATGAAGTGTTCAAACTAGTGGGATATTCTGAGAAGATTCTTAATCACTTGTCCTGATATTATTTCATTTTGTATAGAAGCTTTAAATATTTAGACAATAACTCTGTAATGTGGTGAGATGTGCCTTCACACAGGGTGTAAGTAATTTCAAAGCATACTTGGATATTTTACTATGAAATGGAACAAAGTCATGTGAAATCTTTAAAGCAAACTACGCAAATGCTACACGGGGATAAAACTTGCTTGGGTTCTTTTACAACTAGCATCCCTCCCTCTGACTGTCTTCCTGAAGGAGGCAATTGTCGTCTTCTGTATTTTGCGGTTTAACACTACCTTCTTCTGTCTGGCTACAGGATCCCACCTCATCATCCCCCAGCAATACAGGAACACTTGGAAGTTTTAAAGTAATATGCCTGCGATAAAGGGTGGAGGAAGTATCTTTGCCTTTTCATAGGAGATAAGTCTTTTGTTCTGAAAAGCCTATATGCAGACAGTGAAAAAAAAATTACAGCCACTGCCCAAAATAGATGTATGACAGTGAAGAATCCATCCCCAAATGCCCACTAAAGTCACATGGTGTAACAAAGAAGTAGCAAAGAAAGCAATATTTTGCAATATAATTTGAAATACATACCTTACTATTATTTTATGTACTAATAAACTCTGAACTATCTTATAATACAAATATATGTTGACTTTTCCCATACTATATAACAATATAAAGTATTCATTTCTACTTTGTTTGACAACTATACACATTTACTGTGCTTGTGTGTACATGTTGAATGTGTCTCTGCCCTAAGTCTTCTAAGTCTTCTATGCATGTGTAATAGCCCCTGCCTATATTGAAACTCTACTATTTTTCTGTTAATTTGTTTGTGTTCAGACAGATCTTCCTTAGTAATTCACCTCTGTTTATATCCACTTCTATTTCACAAGTTCCGTAAACAGGTTTAGTTTCTAGATTAAAAAACAAAACAAAACAAAAAAGTCTGTGTTCATGATCAGTTCAAGTACTATAGATAGAGGTTTCTCTCCAGCAAAACACATAAGCATGTGCTTAATTTTATACATATGATTTTTTTTTTTTTTTCCAGTTTAGGATTTAGTTCCCTTTTAGGTACACTTTCCAACAAATTTGTGACTTTTTCTTCATCTCTATTTTAGTAAGGCTGGCATTACATTTCTGACTTATCAAATCTATGGTATTTTTTTAAACTAATTTATTTAATTCTTGGAATTGAACTTATTTGATCATTAATTCAACTTTGATGTAATTTCAGAGTATAGTGTCCAGTACTATATGTTCAAGGCTTCCAGCTAGTGTTGTATGTCTTCTTAACTCATCTTTCCTACATATCTTATATTCATGCTGAGATCTTGCAGGTCTTCTTGACATGTTTATGAAAAATTTTCAGTGGTAGCAAGAGCTATGCAGTGGAGAAAGATTTATGTGTTCCAAATGTAGAGGAGAACAGTATGTCAAGCACAAAAAGAGTGAGCCTGTGTATTATACTTTACAGAATTTGAACTGTAAACTTCTTCAGCTTTAAGAAGTCTTCTTAATTCCTTATAGGAATTATTATCTGTTTTGTACAGTGCCTAGTCTTTTTTAGGTATGACTTAAAACAAATAATAAATGATAATATAAGCACATATGTAAGATCTTAAAAGATATACTGACCCTACATTGAAATAGGAGGAAAAGGGAGTGAAAGTGCAGAGGGGACTTACACATTTTAGCCACAGAAGTCATCTAAAATGCGATATGCTGACGTTGGGAGTGGATGAGAAACAAGCCTGAATATCATATTAGGAGATGCAGAGGGCGGAAGGCGGTTTTTATAAAGGGCAGAGAAGGTAGATCTTATAAGGGAGAAAGATTTCAGAGAAATCAGAAGAAAAACATCAAGACAAAATGTATCTCCGAGGCTTTAGACAAAGACTCATGACTAAAGATTCCCTCATCTATTATACTATCTATTGGCATCAGACCATCACAGACTGTTTCATATTAAGGACTGTTTTAGCATGTATCTGTTGTAAAATAGTTGTGGGTTTTAAAACCAGAGTGAAATCAGTGTTCTTTATAGCCTTGTTATTAGGATTCAAAGTTCCTGTAACAATGAAAAATGCTATTGAAAAATAATTAAAATTAATAATCAGACTATTAGCCAAGGATATTTGCTGCATATTACACAGAGAAAAATTAAAAAGATTACAAATTGATGATAAAGCAAATTGAGTTCCCTTTGCAGTTAACTTCAACCTAGCTGTATCCAGCTATAAAAGAGCTATCAAAGGCAACTATTCGTTTGTTGTTAATTCAGAAATGTTATCACTATGAATTCTTAACACCTGAGGCCTAACTTTCTGCCAAGTTTTTGTTTTTCTAAATTGATGGAAACATGGATAGAGTTGACTTAAGCTCCTCCTTCTAGAGGATAGAAGTACACCTTCATTGTCTGCCACTAGAAGAAAAAGATATGGAGCCAGGTTTCATTTTCCTTTCACTTCAAATAAAGAAAAAAAGATATCTTTTGTTAAAAACAGCAATTTGTGAAAAAAACACAGATGGTTTGCTTTAACCCGTCCTTTAAAACATTGATGATTCAAAAGGTAAGTATAAAACTTCATACTGATGAGCTATTATCTGTTTTTTAATCTGATCTAGTTTTCTGTGAAGTCAACAGAAGAGTTTCAGATGATATTACTGAATTTTCATCTCTTAGAATATCCTTTAGATGAGATTTTTTTTTTTTTTTTAGGTATAAGAGGTGCTTTAATTCCTGAAAGTAACTGCTATGTCCATTGTCAGTAAATAGTGGAGACCAATGAGAAAAGATCTATGTCCATGCTCTATGCATTTCAGAAGATTCTACTGAGGACTGGTTCTAGTCTGGACTTGTGGACTGAGTGCCCATTAGCAGTTAAATACATTTTTTTTATTTAATTTTGTCCAAAAGAAGTACAATTGGTAAGCTCTAAGACCTGTCTGCAATGTGAAACAAAATACAGTGAGAGGGAATGATCAGGAAACTGTCCTCAGAAGCACATCTGTTACCCAAACTGAAATACTAATACAAAAGAAACCCAGTATGACTAGTTTATGATAAATTAGATGCTATTAGCTCATGCTGATTCACACC
>NW_009230065.1:11283-17499 GCF_000690835.1 Fulmarus glacialis
CCCCCCCAAGAACCTTACTGTGTAGTTCTATACTTCCTGATAGTTCAATTTAAATACTTTTTGATTGCCTTATAGTTCCTTTTCTTCATTAACTTATTTTAGGATTTCTTTTTTTGATTTCTTTGTTTGATGTGGAGAACTTATTCCTGACTTATGTATCTATTTAACCTATTCCTTTGAGTAACAGAGAACAACTACCTAAAATCCCAGCAGTTTCAAGTGGTAGAATTTGATTTGGTTTAAGTTGTCCTTTGAAGAAAGTATTTTTTAGTAACAAGCTCCTGCCTTTACTTATCAGTGGTCAGGATAAGTAAATTTTAGTTAACTTCTGAAGACCTAGTTTAGATCTTTATTAGACATCATTGCCTCTTTTTTATCTTGAAATAAATTTCTTTTTTTCTGTTCCTCTTTCCCATTTTCGCCTCTCAAAATTGATATTGATAAATGTAACACTAATAAAAACCAAAATCCTAGAAACTGAAATAAATAAGTAAGAGTTAAAATAATGAAGTAATGAGACACTGTAGAACTCTAGCATTATGAGACAGCTCAGGCTGGAAGGGACCTCAGGAGGTCTCTCAAAGCTGGGTCAGATGTAAGGTACTGCCAGGCTGCTCGGGGCTTTATCCATTATGGTCTTGAAAACTCTGAGAACAGAGACTTCACAACCTTTCTTGGCAACCTGTTTCACTACTTGACTGTCTTCATGGTGGAAAAAAAAATTCCCCTTATATCCACTTTGGACATCTTTTGTTTTAACTGGCTCTGTCTTCATGACCTCCTTGTAGTCGTTGGTAGGCTGCTATTAGGTGCCTACCAAAGCTCTCTCTTCTCCAAGCTGAACAAGCAAACTCTCTCAGCCTCTCCTCACAGAGCAAGGGCTCCAGCTCCCTGATCATCTTGATGGTCCTCTACTGAACAAATATCAGCTTATTAATGTCTTTCTTATATTGGAAGGGGCCTGAATCTGGCTGTAGTATTCTAGATTGGTCTAACAAAGTAAAGGAGAATAATGATTGTCATGGCTGTGAGCACATTCCCTCTTCTAGGAGCTTAGTTGACTGAGTCCAAGGTTGACCGAGTCCAACTGCTAAGAGCTGTTGTGAGGAAAGGTAGAAATGAGGATCTGCCCCTCCTTCCCTGTGAAGCTCCTTTTCAGCTGAGGCTCTCACACTTGGCCCCCACTTAAGCAACATTGCAGTTGTATAGCAGCCAGATCTGCTCCCAGGCTCGTACTGCCTTCATTCTACCCTGATCCGAAACCACTGACTTGCTTTCTGGATTGACTTTGGACCTGCCTCATTACAATGGACTTGCTGTGTGATCACAGAACTCAGCCTGAGTCTAATCACCATCTCCACACCTATCCTGATCCTGACTTACTGACTCAACTCTCTGACTCCTTGTCAGCGAGGTTGGTGTCCATTCCCACTCTTCTGCTACCCTCAGCTCCCAGGTTGCCCTTCCTCATAGAGCAGTCCACCACTGCGACTCCTGACAATCACTTCTGTTGAGCTAGTGTCTGCGCTTCTGGTGTGCCAGAGCACGCTGTGGGCTCGTGTTCAGCTCGCTGCCTACCAAGATTCCCAGGGTCCTTTTCAGCAGAGATGCTCTTCAGCAAGTCCCCAGCTTGCACTGTTGCAAAGGGATCTTCCTTTCCAGTTGCAGGACTTTTCATTCATTCATTTTTAAATGTATTGGCTTAATGTAATATCAACACAAACTATTTGCATTATTTCTTATTAAAATAAACATGCATAAACTAAATCTTAAAACCTAATATTCTGCAAAACAAGCAATTATAAAAAAAAGTGTTCATTAAAATGAAAACCGTAAGACAAGAATTATACTCACATATCACACAAAAGAAGCCCAGTTTAATGGAATTAATTTCTGTAATACAAATTGTCTTATGGAAAGTAAACAAATAAAAATGGAAACAGCAGCTGTGGCTCAAAATTACCATTGAACACCAGAAAAATAACTCAAAATAATAATTAAGAGTGAAAGTCCATTGGCAGAGCCGACAAAGCTTCTTGCAATGCTAATATCATTGTCAAATGCAAGAAGAATCAGTCACCACAAACTGATAAGTTTATCATGGCTCCAATTTTTTTAAAACTTTTTTTCTTTCCTGTCCTTATTAAACAGAAATAACCTAAAATTTGCAGCCCATAAAATATATGTTCTGTTTTAAACAGTGTTATGATAGGAGTGTTATAAATGTTACAATCAGCTACAGGGTTGGTAGGTTCTAATTCAGCATACTGAAGTTTAACAAGCATCACAGCTTTAATTAGGTAGGGGTATTCGTATACTTAGTGTTAAACCTTTTTTTGTAGTACTTTGCAGAGTCAGGCCCTTAATGAAATACACCACTTAAGTCTACAGCAAGATAATATTTTGGGTGTGACAAATATATGTCTATTAAAAATCCATTGTACAACAGAGATTCATTGCTATAGCCTTCATGAGAAGAGTCTCCTTCCTTGGCATTATGCTACTGAATTGCATAGAATCTCTGTCTTCTCACCTATTGACATAAAAATAGGGTTTATGTCAATATAAGTCTTCATTTTACAATAAACACTGATTTTTCTCAATTCCTCACATACACTTTACTGACTAACAGATTTTAGGAACATAACAACAGTGTCAAATTAAGACATGGATACATGGGATTAGTTGAATGGATGGGAAAGGGGCAGAGACACTGCAGTGCTTAACTTTAATGCATTTGGCCCTAAATTCTGAACATAAGAAGAATTATGCACTTCACAGATGGGATACAAAGATTTATATGCTGAATAGAGAGCTGCAAGCTTCCTAGCAAGAAATGCTAAGAAGAAAATGGTATCTGATGAATGAATCTGAGAGCTGAGAATAATGTTTTTGAGAAGATGCCTCCGTCAACAGAGGGAGCAGAACCAGGATTCTCATTTACACTCATTTCAAAACGCCGAGCACCCTTTAGGTAGTCTTGATATTTAAATAAAACCAAATTTTCCTGAACTAGTGTTCTCCTTTTGCAACAGCTTGCAAACTAAAGCATTCATCCAGAGAGAGGAAAACCCTAGTAATTTTCTTCCTAACCTCAATGGATACAAATACAGTTCTTAAACCATACAAGCCAGAGTTGCAGTCTGCACTCTTGCCTTTGTTGGATAGCTGATTCATCTGCACAGTACAAGATTCATGGGGCACAAAGAAACGTGACTCTCGAGCTCTGTGTTTAGTGACAGTGAGAATTCTTGTTGTTCAAGATCCAGTTTCTACATCCAAGATAACTTTTGTAATTTTTATCCAATGTAGAATGCATAGAAAGTGGTGAGATAGCAGAGTGGAACATCCATCTCCCAAATCAGTGTTTTAAGACAGTAGATGACCTAACATTAACCTACAGTCACATCATTTGTGATATCTCTTTTTTTCTAGCTTCATCAGTCTTGAAGTCTTTCCAATACAGTGGTATAACTTCCAGAGGTGGAGCCTGGAAAACAGTAGCTATTAGTCTACTATATGAAAATGTGGGCACCTATGTCACTCCTTCAACTGCATTTTAAAAGTTATATTACCAATGCTCAGAAGACAACTTCAGGCCCTAGAACCAGAGTGAACAGAAGTGTCTTTGCCAGAGTCAAATACCTGAACTGTGTTCCAAAACCACAAAATGGCTGAGGTTGGAAGGGACTTCTGGAGATCATCTTGTGCAATCCCCGTGATCAAAGAGGGTCACCTAGAGCAGGTTGCTCAGTACCATATCCAGATGGCTTTTGAAAATTTCCAAGGATGGAGACTCTACAACCACTCTTGCAACCTGTGCCAGTGCTGTCACCCTCACAGATGCTCAGATAGAACAGCCTGCGTTTCAGCTTGTGCCCATTGCCTCTTGTCCTGTCACTGGGCACCACTGAGAAGAGCCTGGCTCTGTCTTATTTACACCCTCCCTTCAGATGTTTGATAAAAACCTCCCTGAGCCTTCTCTTCTCCAGGCTAATCAGTCCAGCTCTTTCAGCCTTTCCTCATAGGAGAGATGGTCCCGTCCCTTAATTATCTTCGTGGTCCTTCACTGAACTCCCCAGTCTTTCTTGTACTGAGGACCCAGAACTGGACACAATACTGCAGGTATGGTCTCACCAGTGCTGAGTAGAGGGGAAAGATCAACTTCCTGGACCTGCTGGCAACGCTTTTCCTAGTGCAGCCCAGGATACTGTTAGCCTTCTTTGCCACAGGGACACATCGCTGGTTCATGGTCAGCCTAAGTCCTTTTCTGCAAAGCTGCTTTCCAGCTGGTCAGCCCCAGCATGTACTGGTGCATGAGGTTATTCTTCGCCACGTGCAGGAGGGAGACCAGTGAAAAATGTGAAAAAGGTTAAAGTACAACAAGAAAACACAACTTTGTGCTGTCCTGTTTTGTATTGACCAAAACTTTATGAGTCCTTAACGAGCACCTGGGATTTTTGGTTGGTGCTCTGGGGTGCCTATCTTCCAAAGTGCACTGCATAGAGCAGATAAGCAATTAAATGAATTTCTCATCTGGTCCCTGTTTTTTTTTAATAATCTGGTTACCCATGTAGGTATATTGTCATCACTGTCAAGCACTTCAAAATATGAAACTCGAAGTACCTTTTATTGAAGCAAATCATGATAATATCACAATTTAAAATGGTTAATTATTTAATATTCAGATTGCCAAAACCTGAACTAGGAATGAATGGTATCACTAACCTACCTGTTTTATCAGGTCTGTTTCTGGACTCTTTTTTGCTAAGATATGCTCACCCACCAGCCATATCAGCAATGAATCATACTAGGTTTTCAAAAAACTTCAGACGACTTAATGGTATTTTCCACCTGCCTGACACAATACACTGGAGTCTGCACCACTTGGAGCTGAGAGTTAGGTTAGCTCCATCAGTTGAGCTGTGGCACAAGTTTGGCTTTTTTACTCATCTGAATGAACTGTAGCATGGATTTGATCTTCAGAAGTAATTTTGCCACTGGTAGCCTGATTCCACATGCAAAAGAATGCAGGATTTTGACCCCGAATGGAAAGCCTGAACCCTTCATAATCACTGAACAGAGCCCTAAACAGTACTTTCTTTAATTTGTGCTCATCAAAACAGGAATCAATTCCTTTACATCAAAGCTCAGGGCAGCTTACTTTCTTTAGGCTTCATCCTTCATAATCTACCCCTCCCTTTCATCGATTCATTTATATGCCCACCATTAGTGTAATTTCCAAAAATAGAACTTGAACTCCAAACAGTCAACATAAAAGACTACACAGAAAACACTGAGGTGAAATTCTTCACTATGAGAGTGGTGAGGCACTGGAACAGGTTTCCCAGAGAAGTTGTGGATGCCCCATCCCTGGAAGTGTTCAAGGCTAGGGTGGATGGGGCTTTGAGCAACCTGGTGTAGTGGAAGGTGTCCCTGCCCAGGGCAGGGGGATTGGAACTAAATGATCTTTAAGGTCCCTTCCAACCCAAACCATTCTATGATTCTATGATTCTATGAAATTATAATATAGTTAAATTAAGTCCTTCAAAGCTATTTTTTATTTTTGTTTCTATTCACTGTCTAGAGTGGAAAAGAAAGTTTATTTTCAGTTCAAATCTTCTAGCTATAAGACACAGGTTTTGTTCAATAAGTTGATGAAATCTAGATGTTTGTATGGACAGAAGTATCTCAAAACAGCTATAGTGTAATTTCCAAATACTTATTTTTTGATACCAGAGAAATATCAAAACACATGGGATTATTTGGTCACTAGATGTCAGCAGTATGTGGAATTAATGAAGCAAAATCATGACAAAAGTATAACTTCCTATTATAAGAAGACAGAGGAACTGCTAACATAGTGAGATTTTCTTTTAATTACCTATTTAGAAAATTATATAACCCTCATCATAATGATAATGTAGTTCATCAGTGGTTACAAATATCAGTGACCTGATAAATAAGGCAATCGTCAGGTTATCACCATAAATGTTTTAATATAATTTCAATAGAGTATTATTTTAATTATTTAATTTGGATCCTAGCATGCCATCATTATACCCGCTAATAAGTAGTTCCTGGCAAGAAACATTTGCCATCCCTAGAAAATTTTCCTGCTATAGCTGCTGAATAAAGAAGCTGTTTTCAATTTTTTTAATGGTTTTGGAAAGTTTTGTAGTTTTAAATTTTATTTTATTTTATTTTACTTTATTT
>NW_009230066.1:0-24362 GCF_000690835.1 Fulmarus glacialis
TGGATAAATTTACCCAGGGAATTAAGGCACTTCTTGCTGGTGAAGAGGAGCTTGGAGGGCTGTGTTGTGTGGGGGGGTGGGAGGCAGATTTTGCACAGCGCCGGGAGCCCCACGGTGATGGTGAAGCTGGAAAATGTCGGGGGTTTGGGGCCGGTGGGGGCTGGCAGCCCCAGCACCGTGCACCGTGTCCTGCGCGCCAACCTGACCCGAGCGTGTGTGTGTGTGCACACTCAGGGCTTCCCACTGCAGATTTCCACGCACCCCCCAAAAACTGAGCTGTCCTCAGGGCTTTTGTTTTTGCACCAGGAGCGGGGAGCTAAGGACCCCAGATATCTTCCCCATCCCTATGTGACGGGTGCTCTAAAGGCACTGTCGTGGTTGGGAGATGCTGTCCCCCGTGGGATGCCGCCGTATCCGCGGGGATGTCGTCTGCAGCACCCGTGCTTTGAGCAACCTGCTCGCATCCTGCTTCTCCCCAGCTTGGAGTGGATGGTTCTCCTGCATGCAATTCCTGGGGCTCCCCAGGGAAGAGCCATGCGTGAAGGGGCTGCAGCCCGGGGGCTGGAAGCACCCGGCAGCGGGCAGCCCCGGCACCCCCAGCTGGGAGCCGCTTCGCTGCCTGGTTTTGCCTGGATGCAACTCTGCCAGCTCCCCTTAGGATATTTTTTTTCCCTCCCTATGCTTCTTTGAGGTAGCAAACCCCAGAATGAGTCTGTGCTTAACTAGACCAGGAAAGGCTGTGGGGAGGCAAGGGGTAGGATGCGCCGCTCCTCTTTGGGGAGCCACTGGGGCAGAAAAAGGTCTTGGGATGTATCGAAGTGGCTGGGACATCCCGGCCCGCCCAGCACTCCGTACCCCGAGCATCCCTGCTGTGAGCCCACCTCCTGGTGAAGACCCTGAGTAGTTTTTTCCCCTTGGTGGGGAAGGCTTTGTAAGAGCTCCAGGTATCTCCTCTTGCCGGCTCTCCCTGTCACTAGATGTCAGCAGCAGCAACTTTTGCAAGTCCCAAAGGCGGGGGGGGGCGGGATTTCGACCCCCCAAAGGGGGCCACCTCCAGCCAGGGAGTGCTTTGCTCCAGGGGTTTGAAGGAGCATTGGGACCTAGACATGCGCCAGGTTGGGACAGCTCCTGCCTCGCAGGGGCTGGAGCTGTGCCCTGGGCTGGGGAAGGTCTCAGCTTCCTTCAGAGCTGGAGATTTTTCCTGCAAGGCTCACAGGGCGTCTGGGTGAGAGTCCGGGTCTCTGCAGGATTCATTTTCCAAGTGGTTCAGATTGACTGACTCGCTGATTGACTGCCTGATTGACTGACTGGTGGACTGATTGATTTTCTCTAGAGAAAGTGGACTTAAAGAAAAGAGTAAATGGCCAGCTCTCCATTGTCAGCAATGCAATTGGGAATAGCGGGCAGGTTTTAAGGGTACACTCATCACCTCCGGTCCAAGGCAGAGCAAAGCCATCAGCTAGTGTTCACCTTTTGGCCTTCTGATCTTCGGGTCTCCAGAAGGACCTTTTCATCTCTGAACTGGTATTTGACCCCTGCAGGCTCAGCACCATCCCAGCAGATGCCATTCAATGCCTTCAGCCTGCTCTCTAGATATTTTTGAGATGTTTGTGTTATGGATGGATGAAGGCTGCTCATTTAGATGTGCCTGGGGAGTTGTCCTGCAGGGACTGTGGGTGCCAAGGTACGGGGCTGGAGACGGCGACCTCTGCAACTGCAAGCATGGCAGCTTCATTCCCAGCTTCACCCATGCTGGCTGCAAACCACATGGGATGCAGTGTGAGCACCTTGATTTTTTTGTGCTTGTGTCCCCCTGCCATTTTTGGGATGATCCTGGGTGGAAGAGGCAGGGCTTGGAGAAGTTGTGGCTCTCTGAGGTGGGACTAGGCAGCATCACCATCATCCAGCCGGGATGGAGAACTCCTGCTGTCACTTCATACCCAGCTCCCTGGTGGCACAGGCACACAGGGTGACCCATACCAGGCAACTTATATAGTTGAACAGAATTTTCCCCCCCCTCAACCACTTTTCAGCCAGATCAGCTCCCTGATCTGTCTCGGCAGCAGCCACATGAATGCCAGTGCCAGCGGCAAGGACAGAACAGGTGCACAGAGCTGGGGACAGGGACATGGCTTTGGAGAAGTTCATTGCTGTCTCGGTGTCCCCTGATATTTACTTGCACCTGTGGTATTGGCTAGAAATCCCAAGGCAGTGGTGAGGCATTCAGGAAGACTTTATAGAAAATCAATGCTCTAGAAAGCATTGATATAATTAAATATAAAGAATATAATTAATTTTAGAAGGACACTGGATTACACCTGTAACCAGCCCCCAAAGCATTGCCTATCCCTTGTGCACCTTTCAGAGGTCACATCAGTCCCTGCGCTAACGAAATAATAACTAAAGAGTGAGAATGAAAATTTGGGCTAGAGTTGAAAGCAGTAGTTTGTTGTGAAGTCCCCATGGGACCAAGAGTAATATCTGGACCGTTGCGATGGAGGGCAGGATCTTGAAATGGCATCTGGGCTGTCTTCTGCTGACAACTGCCGTGTTTACCTGGCAAGTTTTACTGCGCTTAGTCGTTAGCATAATTTCTGGCATATGTTTCCCACAGGCTTTTCACAGATGCAATCAAACACGAGATCATCTGGTGGATTTTCACCTGGTTTGGGAACTCAGATCCCAGGGGGAGAGCAAAAATCTCTTTAAAAATGTGTCTCTGTGTATGAGAGAAGGAAACGCTCCTTAAATTAGTGCCTTTGTCAGTTCTGACAGGAGCAATCCGTTATTTGCATCAATAAGAATGTGATATTTATGTCTCTCGGTATTGGTGCGGAGGAGAAATAAAACTTCTCCCTCAACAGGCTGTCCTCAAACACTGTGCAAACTCCTCTGCAAGGATCTCACCACACCCAGAAAGTATTTTTTCCAGAGCTCTGCAGCCTTAAATAGTAATTACTGCTGGGTAAAAATTAGTACTACTTAAGTCTAATAATTAGTATTAATTACTGTGAATAGTGCTTTATTTTGCTTTTGGAGACAGACAGTCGTCTTTGCTCTCCTGGCAATTTTCACAGAAGACTTATATTGTGCCTGAAATTCCCTTCGTCATTTTCACACAAGACTTGTTCATTTTTATAACTTTCCACTTGGTCATTTTTAAGCAGACTTTTAAAGTTGCTGAAGTTTGCTACCTTTCAATAAAAATACCCTGCTACCAAGATATCCATGATTTCTTTTTCCCTCCGGTGGACTTTATATTCCTTTTGCTTCCTTAAAAAAAAAAAAAAAAGACCTCTTTCTTCTCAACCGAAAAGTGGAAGAGTACAAATTCAAAGGAAGTTCTCCTTTAGAGATTTTTTAGAAGGACACATTTCACTGAAAAAAATAAAAAGGAATAATACTATGAGAAGCTTGTTCCTGTGAATCTTCAGTCCAGTGCAGTTCCCTTGTTTCAAATGCATCTGTCAAAATTCCCTCCGGTAACACCTCCTGGCAGTGGACTTCAAGCCCGAATGGACTGATGGTGGCAGTTGTGTGATAGTGGGTGGGAGAAAAGGGCTGGGACGACATTTCCACCACCCCATGTGGACTGCCTTCATCTTTTTTGGCCATCACAGCTTTAAAGATTCAAATATGGGTGTATTAGGCTGGTGAAATCAGAGTGGAAAATCAGGGTTGAGAGAATGAGTTTGAAGAGGTGGATGGGAAATAGAGCCATGGATGGACATTAGGTCTTGGAGATGATGGACAAGGAGGAAAACCAAGTTTGGTGCGACTCGGGAGGAGTGTGTCCAGGTGTGTACAGGAGGGAGTTGTGGTGATCAAGGTGATGGAGGACAAGGACTCAGGGGTGTTGTGTGGAGAGCAGGAAGGATTTCCAGAAGGGGAAGCCACCATTTTTCCTGGGTAAGGAGATCCTGGGACTGCCAGAGGGAAGAAAAATGAGAGTGCAGGAAGGATAGGTACTTTCTAAGGTCACATCACATTTAAATCACTTGTGACTCCTCCTAGATTTTGGTCCAATAACAAGTGATGCCACAGCTGGCTGCTGCTGAGCTGTAGTGAGCTTGGTAGGTGTTAAGAAAGGTTGTTATCTTCACGAATATTTCCAAGCATCTCCCTGCACCTTACAGGAGCTGAGCTGGTAAGAAGCCCTACCCCCAGCTGCAGATCTGCCTTGGGGGGTCCTTCAGTCACCCAGCAAGTGACACATCTCTCCCTGCCGCTGGGAAAGGCAGCCATGCAAGGTGCAGGGCATGGCCAGACCTCCAGTGTGTCCTCAGAGCCTGGTCATCTCCTGCACTCTCTGGTTCATCTAACTGGACCTGTTGGGGGGACTGGGATTTAGCTGCCGGCAGAAAGTGGCTTGAAGGAATGAATGACCCCAGAGATGGAGACTGAATAAACCTCTCTGGGTCCCTGGTCCGCTGCTTGACTGTCCTCACGGGGGAAAAGTGTTTCCCTGTATCCCATCGCACTAGATATGTATTCCCCAGTTCAAAACTGCCTTGGCCATATCCTGTCACTCTTGAGTCTCATCTCTTTTCACCTCCCTTCATGCAAATCCCTCTTCTTCCTCCACAGGCAGCTCCTCAGTACACATGTTCCTCTTTCTGTCCAAAACCATCTGGGAAGCAGTTTGCATGAAAGATGCAGTAAAAATAGTTGTGCTGTGGTTTTGATTTATTGAATCCAACTGGAAAATCCTGTCTGCGATCCCTGCTCTCGCTGAGTGCTTTGACAGAGTTATTAGCAGCACTCCCCACGCTACTGCTGACGTATGGGTTAGGGGGTCGTTTTGACACACAAGTGCAGGCAGCTGGTTTCAAGTTCATGGGTCCAGTTTATTAAGGAGAAAGGAATGGGGCAGGTTTTCTGGTGCTTCTTCCAAAAGCAGGATCAAATTGCTCATCTTTCATACATCGCCAGGCTAAGCCATCTATTCTTTGCCCCCAAGGGGCCGGCAGTCCACTTCGGGATGGGATTTTAAACAGGTCCAGATGCTAAAGGGTTGCGAGTTAAGACCTGAGAAACTGGTGGGTTTTGCTTTCCTCCTCTCTTCTTGTTACTTGTACACATAATTCGAGTCAAGACTCAATGTTAATGCAGGTCTTTAACTGTAAGTGGTCCGTGCTGCAGACTGCCTTGCAGGACACATCGCACACGTGTGTTCCAGATCTCTTCTGCCTCGAGGGAGTTTAGCTGCTAACGGCTGCAAAACCCACGGGGAGCGGAGATGCCTGTGGGAAGTGGGCTTTCTTCAGACAGGAGCGACGGGAGCGCCTTTGGGAGCCCCTGCCTCTGTGAGTTGAGGTCTCTGGAGGTTCAGAGCTGAACTGGACCCAGAAAATGCTCGGGACAGGTCTTGGGAGAGCTCCAGGGTGCCTTCAGAGAGGGCGAATTGAACACAATCTCTGCAAAATAATCAGGCTTTGCTTCAAGCTTCGCATCAAACGAGGCTGGCTGATGCCTCTGCAGCAGCCACCTGGGAAATCCCATCATCCTTGATTAATCATAGCAAAGGAAACACAGGGCAGCTACAGCCTCATGGGAAGGGAGCCTTCACTTGGATGATGGCTGTGAATTTTTTGGAGCAAACCTGGTGTCGGGGCCACCACTCATGCAGGGTTCATGTGGTCTTGTCCGTGAGAGTTTTACGTAAACAGTCAAATCAATCGTAAAGGGTTTAGAATTTCTCAATTCATCTTCTTTTACTGTAGCAGCCTTTATCGAATGCTTCGCTCTACTTTTTTTTTCCTCCTGCTGCCCATACTGGACCTTCCAAAAGTATCAGCTCCACCATGATTATAACTTGCCTTTTCTTTCTGTCCGTTGCTCATCTGCATCACCCTGGACATTTGCCGGTCCAGGACCTGCAAACTGTGTCCCCAGGTGTTGGCTGTAGATGCAATGATTTGGCTTGCAGCCAACCTGGCCCCTTCTTCAGACTTGCCCCAGAGAGAAAAGCCAGGAGGAAAGTCATAGCTTCTCAGAGCTACCTGTCTCTGTGACATCGGATAAGCAAGTCTTAATAACAGGCTAGGTTATTTCTTCTGAGATTTTAACTTCCGTGCATGCGAAGAAAAATGCATCTCCCCATGACAGCCTTCATGGCAATATCTCTCAGATATTATACAGCTGACTCGCTTACCTGCAAGCTGGAAATAGGTAGCAGATGTCTCCCGTAGCACCGCGCATTTTTTCCTTTGTTGCTGTCTGTGTTTTCCTTTGATGTTCGGTATGTACAGCAGAAGGCACCTTAAAAAGATGTCACGAGGCACGAGGCGACATAAATCCATGCACACGGAATCTTCTGTAATAAAGGCTGCAGGTTAGGACAATGTGTTTGCCATCTACTAATGGAAAGGAGAGCAAACCAGCATGCTGAATTATTAGACAGGGCTTGGAATGAATCAAAGCCATTTGACCTGTTTGTGTAAAGCCCCCGACAAGGCTGAGTTTGCCTAAGTGTTTCCTCTGCACGGTGAGGAATTACACTCCTCCTTGCAAGGGTTAGTTGATTTATGCCCCAGATTTGACACATGAGTTATAGCAATTTCACGGTAGGGCTTTTTTTTTTTTTTTTTTTTCCCCAATCTGTTTTGTTTCTTCCTCTTGGTAAGAGAACATAACCCAGCGAGGCTGCTTGAGAGACAAACCGCACACCTTGGTCTGCCTGTCACAACCACATCGTCTTTCGGAGAGGGGGCACGGGCAGAGGCATCTTAGCTGAGCTTTCCTTCCAGTGTGGGGAAAAAGGGGTCATGGTGCTCACAGCCTATAAACACCTTCAAGGTAATGTGAAGGAGCTGTTCTGCACCTCACAAGGAGCTGGCGTGAGGAGGGACTCGAGCTGCACATTAGGAATAAAAGCTTTGCTTTCAACCAGGACAACATCTGATTAGTTAAAGGGAGAAGAGCAGGGTTCCCTTTGGGAAGACAATGGGATCGCTTGGGGGTTGTCAGGCTTTGTAGGCGTCAGCAAACCTAATTAGCAAAGCTGTAAGTTGTGCTGGCCCAAGGAATTCCTGAAAGGTGGTCGGATGCCCCATTCCCAGAGAATTTCCTGCTTGTCCCTATTTGATTGGAAAGCTTGTCTCCTTTTTATGATAATTTAGAATGTTAATTGCAGAGAAAAACTAAAGGAAATGTCCTGAGACCCAGATGAGAAACCTCCTCTAGGATCCAGCCTTGCGGGGCTCTGCTGCTGTTTTGGGAAAAAGATCAGGAATTGCGATAAAATTGCAACAAAAGACTTTTCCGCCAGGGCCAGAAGATGTGGGAAGGGAACAGCAGAGAAGATCCCGAGCTGATTCTGGTCTGGAGGTGGGAAGCAGAAGAGAAAGGGCTCCTGAGAGGTTGGACAGAAGATGCAGATGAACCTTAGCAGGGAATCCAGGAGCTGGGAGGAGGAAAGTGTAGGACCGTAAAGGTCCGAGAACCATTCCGGATCTGGGGAAGCTGTAGGGGTTGGAATCCACTGTCTGCAAGAGGTGACGTGAGATCCCGCAGGCGAAGTGCATGGGAAGTGACAGCTCGGGGACCCATCCGTCAGCATGGAGTGTGGAGGCATACGTGCTGGGTAAAGCAGCTTCAGAGTTACCACCCTCCTGGGACTAATGCAAGGAAATTTATCTCCCTCTCCTGATGTTGCTTCATTCTTTCTCCCTGCAGATCCAGCCAGGCCAATCCTTAATGTGTGCCGGAAAGCCTGTTAGTAATTAAGTACCTGACTCAAGGGGGTCCAGATCTCTAGTCGAGTTCGTTATATGCTATCGCATTACCAATAAATATTAATTATGAACGGAAGGGCTGGAGCAAAAAACAAAGTAAAAAACAAGCAAACGAACAAACAAACCTCAAATAGCAAAAAGAAATCCAGTGAACGCCTCAGAAAGTGCCTAATCTGCAGGGTGAATGCTTTCCCACAGGATAAGGAATTATGGCATCTGGTTTGGGGTGTCTCTCAGGTTTTGGAAAATGATGCAAACTTACTGCATCACAGCGTAAAACAAGGATATTTTTAAGGTAGGGGAATTATTGTGAGGCAGGTGACACCGCAGTGTTTGACCTGGGATATTTGTGCTTGTGTGAAGCAGTTAACTACAAGCTGGGATCAAAATTTCTCATCAGCGTGTCAGGAACAATGTGACTTTTAGCAGCACCTGCTGTGCACGCAATCTACCGAGCTCTTGTTTTGGTACTCAGGCAGGAACTGAATTCAAGTGCAGTAGCTGACTAATCTGCTCGGAAAATCTTCCCATATCCCATACACGGAGATCAGTGATCCTGCTTTGCGCTGGGATTAGAGATGTGCACTGCTAAAGACGAGGGGCTGAATTCAGCCATGTGCCACAGAGACGGGAGCAGCCGTGGGGTGCAAAAAAATAAAAGCCGCCGATAGAAAAGCAGCCTGGAAAACAGAAACTCGTTCCCCCAGAAAAATACTGGGCTTTTGGTACGATTCGGCTTCCGAACAGCAGTGACAAATCAGGAATAGTTAAAATTGCAATAAAAGATAGCGAGTGGAAAATAAAATGCTTATTGAGATTAATTCCAGGGGAAGAAAAATGAGGACTAAAATAAAGCCTCAGATGTCTCTGTTCTGTTTTACCTGCTTTTATTACAAAAACAGAAATTGGTCTTCCCAGAGGGACACTGGACAGGAAGAGAAATGGACCCTCTTTCTCACTTGTCCCCTGCCCGCCCACCAGTCCTGTCTGGTCCCAGCATGCTGCAGGAGATGGGTTTCATCCCACCTGGTTTTCACCTGGTCTTCTGAACTTTTCCTTTAAATCAGCCGAGAGAGGTTGACAGGTCCAGAGGGACAGTTACGGATCAGTGTTATCTCCAAGGTCGACGAAGCGAATCAAGATGACAATTTTAGATCTTTCCCTGACTTTTAGGTGCTTTAAATTCAATGAGATGAACCTCACCTAAGCCACCAAGGTTTCTTATCCTCCAAGAGAGCAGCCGGGGATGGAGGGAGCAGTCAAGGAGCTGCCATTTCAATGTACTCAACTCAACTCAAAAAAAAAAAAAAAAAAAAAAAAAAAAAAAAAAAAAAAAAAAAAAAAAAAAAGGAAAAAAAAAAGAAAGAAAGATTAAGAAAGTAATATTAAAATATTTAGGGGTTTGTTTTTCTACTTGCAAACCCCAGATTTTCCCAGGGAACGTATTTCCCCATGGTTAAAAGAGAAAAAAAGAAATGCAATGGAAAATTTCCAACGGTTTCACAGACCTGAGGGCTCCAGTCACAGTGATGATCGGAAGTACCTGGAGTTGGTGACTCTGCTGGGGGTCACAGAGGCCCCTCATAAATCACAGAGTGCCCAGGAGCCTTTGGAGCCATGGGAATTTGATTGTCAAATCTATTAAAATCCCTGAAGTGGTTTTTGCCATGGCCAACTAGCCATCTCCTGGGCATTGGTCAGGGGCTAGCACAAGCCAAGGGCCATTCCCATTTGGTTTGCAAGTGATTGCCCTGTTTTGACAAGGAAGAGAGTTTAATAGCACAGATGAGGCAGTTCTGGGCCATTTGGACCAGCACCTTGAGTTTCCTTAATTAGCTAACCTAGGCACAGAACGAGAGTCCACCCTTTCCCTCCCAGACACCGTCCATTTCTCAGACAGCCTGCAGATGTTGGACAAACGTGTTTCAGCTTAATCTCTGTCAACCCCCTACATTCATCTTCCTTTCTGCTGCTTCCAGCTCAGAAGGCAGAACACTAACAATGGCATGAGATAATCTAAAACAAATGATAGCGCTGCCTAATTTGCTCCGGAACAGACAAATCCCCCCGTTTCTAAAGCACGCAGGTGCGTGCGAACCCACACGCACGCAGACCCGGCGAGGGGCTGGGGATGTGCGTACGCAGAGCGAGTCCATCAGAAGTTTGTTGCGGAGCCTGTGCAGTGGCTGTATCAGCTCTGAAGTGTCCTCTCCAACAGGCAAAGCCTTTCTTGGCTTGCCATTGCAGTTCGCATGACCTCGTGAAAGATAAGACACGTGAGAGAAGTCTGAGGAAGCTTGATTTATCCAGAGTTGAAAAGGGAAGAAAGATGCAGGAGAGAACATGATCTCACTCTATAAATACCTTCAAGGTAACAGTGCAAGGGAAGGAAGAGGATTAGTCACACTTCTGTAAGACAGGGAGGGGAGGAGAGAGAGCAACAGCATGAAGCCGAGAAAGAAAAAGTTTTAAGTTGAGTATTAGGAGCAAAATGTTCAGGCTATTTTTCTTTCTAATTTTTACTGGAAAAAGAAATTGAAGGGCTTCCGTTTTGGGCTAGGCTTGAGGCGTGATGCAATTTTTTTAGGAGAGCTGTGGGTCGTGGGCATGAGGATTGAAAGGTGCATCTATGAGTAGGATCTGCAGGTCCTAGGTGCAAGAGGCCTGCGAAGCCTCCAAGACAGCAACAGTGTCACTAGGCACAGGGTCACCCTGCTGCCTGGTACACTTGGAAGTGAGGTTTGGCCAAAGTTCTTTCATGCCCCCTTTTCCCTGCACCCCATATATCCCACACTCATGTTGAAGGTATCATGGAAAGATGGTGCTGCTCAACCAAGGGTCTTCATGGTCATTTGATGGTAGAGCTGGGAGGATGGTGGTGGATCATGAATCTGGGTCAGCCAAGAAGCTTGGCTAGCCCTGGGCTCTGCCTCTTGTTAATGGATGATGAGGTGGCTTCTCCTCCTCTCCAGTAAAACCACCTTGCTCTTGGTGCCCGAGACCTGCTCTCAACCTCTCCACCTCTCCCAGGCCCTCCCTGCCTCCAGGACACGATGCCTTCTTCCCTCAGACCTGGCCCCATCCTTCCTGGAAATGCAGATGAGGAAGGCAGGAGCTTGGATGCGACCTCCTTGAGGGACTGGCTCCAAGTCAGGCTTGGACAATTATTCTTATTGTCACCTTCCATTTTGCTGGGACTCAAAAGTAAGCATTTTCCAAAAAATGCAGGTAGCTGCTGCCAAGATTTTTCCCTGTCTCCTCAAGCAAGTGCCAAGAACTTTTTCTTCTCATAACAAATCAACTAGCCAAATATAGGAGTCCCTGGAGAAAACCCTTCAGGCTAGTAAGAATTAACGAGTTGATTCAACCAAAGGTAAACAAGTTAATTATGCTGTTCTTCAGCCTGTGGTTTCCTGAGAAAATAAATCTTGTGTATGTGTGTCAGCCTGTCCACCCCAACTAAATTTTGAGCCCCCTGGCCAGGTTAGATAGGTTTGATAGAAGTCTCAGAAGATGTTCAGATCGCGCAGGTTGATGTAAAGTTGGCTGTGGAATGAGCTCCTAGTGTTGCCTGCTGGGGGAAAAGTTAGTGAAGTTCGTAGCAGAAAAGGTGCATGTGAAAGGAGATGTAGAAATCCAGGCTCCTTTCATCTTGCTACTTACTTTTTCCCAGCTAAGCAGCAAACTGTCCGATGCAGATCTGCGTAGAGCCAAAGAAACATTTTCCTGGGACCATAAAGGCAGCCCACGCAGCTTGCAAGTCTAGGGAGAAAAGGCAAAGTGAGAACTTTATGTGGGTTCAGGACTTCTCCTTGGAGGTAAAAGCAGCTGAGCAATGTCAAAGGTGAAGTATGGTCTTGTGAACGTTAACCATCGCAAAGTAGCATAGCTGTGGATGCTAATGCGATGTGCCATCTCTCAGGTAATGCCCAGGACCTTGGTCCTGTTGCATCTGCACCTTTTGAGGAGGGCTACATTTTCCAAAGAGAGCATGGAAATTTGCAGGAACTCCTCCAGGTTGGGTTTGCTTGACGAGGTGTCACCTTGAACATGCCAAGGATGCAGGAGAACTGCTCAGGGGGCAGCAGGTAGCTGTTGGTGATGAAGGGAATTGGGGAAGTAGTAGGTTGGTCTTCAGAGGGTCCATGCGGTCAGGGTAAAGCCTCCCAAGATGAAGTCCACCTCGTTGGACAAAGCATGGACAACAGGGAACACCTGGTTTTAGTAAGACTTTTCAGCAGCTTCACTGCCTGGTTCAGCATGTGCTGCTGCTCTGCTTGCACCTCCCACGTGCTGCTCGGCTCAGCTGTGACACAGCTTTCTGACGTGTTGGGTGGCGAAGGTTAATGGCATGGCATGCAATGGTCGATAGCTGTCGACTACAATAGATATTGTGACAGCTTGCAGCAAGGAAGGGACAGGGATTAAGTGAATTGGCTGGTGCTTTCTCTGCTCCTGTGCATATGATTTGTGTGCACCCATCTGAATCTCACTGCTCGTTCCCGTTGTCCCATGTCCTCCTGCCCCACAAATTCAGGGGCTGGTCCAGAGACGCAGAGCCTCTGTGTAGTATTTTATACAGAAATCACAAGGTAAAAGATCAGAAGGAAAAAAAAAAAAAGGTGAAAGAGAGGGAGGGAAAAAAATGTTTCTTCATGGTGCTTTTGTTTTCTAACAATGTTGACATTATGTGGAGTAACCGAGTATAAAATCTGCCTATCGTTTGGGAGCTGGTGTGCAGAAAAGATGCTATTATCTGAGCCTTTTATACCTCTTTACCCTGTCTGGACCAGAGGAGATAAATGCGTAGATAGGAGCTGAGGCTCCTATCTTTACTATCTTTATTTAAGCTGTCAGGTACTGCTACTTTATTTTATGCTGATTGTTATGGAAAGCCTCCACAAAGAGATATATGTTTCTATATTCCCCCACATTTCCTATTTTAATCTATAATTTAATAATAAAAGAGATGTATTTCCCTATATTATTTTTATTTGTAGTGTCAGTGCTTCCCCTTCACTCTTATTTTTCAAATAAACATTCACAGACACAAAGCACTTAAAATATGCACATAATCAATCTTCTCTGTTCTCTTTTGGGCTCCCTTTCGACTATTATTGCAGTCATACTTTAATTTACGCATTAATGCAAAAACATTTTTAGTATAAAACAGGTTCCCCGTGGGGACGGCAGACTCGCAGTGAGCACGTACGCATGAATGCATGGCCATAATTACATTCAAGCACGTTCCCACACCACTCCCACATTCACATGGCTCACACGTCTAACGTTAAGCACATGTACACGTGAAATGAGGCAAAAGGCACATCTGTCGGTGTGAAATAGTCAATAGAGCCAGGAACAGGTTGGTACAGTTTGCCCAGAGAGGTGGTAGATGCCCCATCCCTGGAAACATTCAAGGTCAGGTTGGATGGGCTTTGAGCAACCTGATCTAGTTGAAGAAGTCCCTGCCCATAGCAGGGGGTTTGGACTAGGTGACTTTTAAAGGTCCTTTCCAACTCAAACCATTCAATGATTCTATGATTCGAAGCATCCTTAAGCCCTGTCCTATTGTTGTCCAATCTGGTTATCTATCAGCTCACTGGCATAGTTTTGGCTCCTCCTGACCAAACAGTGCCTTGGCACGCTTAGGAGGTGTCATAGACCCAGAGCACATGGGTAAAGGTGTCTGTGCTGTTGGGGAAGGTTTAAGCATATGGGCACAGGCAAGCCAGGATGTACCTTTTGACCCCAGGACCAAAGATTTTGTCCAGACTTGTTTTGTGCGGTAGAACTGATAAAACCCAAAATGCCATCAGAAGCATCTCAATTTCCAAAGAAATGCTTCCCACCGGGAGTTAGCCATTTCTCAGCTATTCCTCAGCTCAATGTGGACACTGTGAGGCCAAGTTACAACTGGGTCAGCAGCCAACAAATGTGAATAGGAAATATACGGGGCACAGAGCTTTGCTTGGGTAAGTCCATGTTTGACCTCCTGCCTTCTTCACAAGCACTGACAAGGTCAGGAACTTTCTCTTCCTTTCTTCTGGCTGAACGTCTATTGGTTTTACCTGTGTGTACCCCCAGGCAGCCAACTATCCAATAAGGCCAATGCTTGTGAAAGGAGTTGCTGGAAAAGCAAGCGATTGACATCTCGAAGGACGGGGAGAGCATTGATGCCCAAGACTGAAATGTGGGGGCCAGGAGGGACAACGGAGATGCCATTCTGGGTAACTAACTGAAAGTGCTTCATTTCTAATCACAAAGCTTTCAGAGGTAAACCAATCACTTCGATGTTACATGAGATTATTAACAGATGTGGGGGTTGACTTACCCGTCAGGGCTTGGACAATATCTTCCAAAATATTGAGATGTCTTCATCATATTAGGGCATTGAGATTCCCATAGGTTTCAAGGACAGTTGGGTACCTTGGAAGGAGGTAGGTCATGAATGCCTATGGGTCTGGAGCCAGCTCTCTAGTGCATCTAGATCTTGGGTGAGTTTGCTTCAGTTGAGCCCATAACCATGATTTCTCTGCAGCTTGGTCTCTCTAAGGTTTGTGACCTTACCTGCTTGAGACATCAGTGTAGACAGCAGTCAAATGGCTCCAGACAGCACTGTAGGAACCACCGATGGTTGAAGCAAGCAAAGGGCTTGTGAACTGTCTTTCTCTTGAGTTTAACAAAGGTCCTTGAAAACATTTCATGTCACTTCTTCCTCTGAAAATAATATGTCTTTCAATCATCTGAAGCCACTTAGAATCATTTGTCTTTTGGGGGAAAGTATCTGCCTTCTGCTTTGTTTTTATTTTGAGGTTTCAAAACATGTAATAGGCGTTCTCAACCTCAAAATTTTCAACGGGCAGGTAGCACAGCAGCACTTGGGAACATCAGTTTGATTGACTTGAGGCTGTAGCTGGGCTGGGCAGTGTGACCAGACTGTATCTCCTGAGGTGCACGATGACCACCTGGTGTGCAAAAGTCCTACTGGGGACCCTGGCCTTCAGAAGAGAAGGGTAACTAAAGCTGTTTGAACAATTCCCAAGCAGCAACTTAGCAGCATTTCAGATTTAAAATAGTGAGACAATTAGTGGAAGTAGTTTCAGTCTCGATTATTTCCTTCTTATGGCAGAAAAAGAATCTGTGGAAAACTGGGACAGTTTCTTTCCAAGTGTGTAGAAATCGTATCCAAAGGGAAAATGAGGGAATTCCAACATTGGCCCAATATCTCTTACTCCTGCACAGCTGAACCCTGTGCCATCCAGTACCCCCCTCTGACCAACATCTTCTCAAGTCCTGGCTATAGGAACTACAGTAGGAGTTGCAAGGCTTGTTTGCAGCATTTTTACTCTATCTAGTCTAAACCCAGCCCCTAATATCCAAGCCACAGGAGTCATATTTTTTAGAAAAAAATAGGAAAAGTGAACAGCTATATAAGGGATTCCTTCTGCTCCCATATAAAAACTGCCGAGAGAAAAAATTACATGAAAAAGCAACTGGGAGTCACTGAGTCTAATACAGACATGTCTCTATTCTAGTGATTTTTTTTTTGTCGTTTGGGTCAATATTACTGTGTTTAAACCTCAGATTGTGCTACTGCTGTCAGGTCAACAGAATGTTTCTCGACCTCTATCACTTCTCATGGCAGCAGTGGGAGGGTTGTTCTTGGAGACGTACAGGAGTCCAGATTCACGGAGGCACTGAGGGCACAAAGACAACCTGCTGATTCCTCCACCCTGTGTTCAAAGCAAGGAGCAAAGTTTCTCTGCATGGCAGAAAAGCAAAGTCGGAAAGGACCGTTTTGTCTTCTCCCTGCCAGTTCACAACTGGCATTTAGATTGGAAAGATGCACAGACCATCTTTTCCAGCACATTTCCCAAGACCTAGGAAAACTGTAGTGCAAACTATAAACACATGCTCCCTGCAGTCCCTGGTGACTATTCCTGCACACGCTGCGTGTCCCCTGGGATATGAGCTTGACCACACACACCCAACCATGCACACCAGTGCTCCGTGTCCTTCAAGGACACAGCCACAGTGCAAAGTGCAGGACAGGCTCAAGAATAGACTGAAGCATTTTCTTCCCTGGGGACCTTGCACCTACGTTGCCCACGTTGCCCTTGCACCCAGCCGGAGCACAGGTCCACAATATCTACACAGTGTTTTGGAAGAGCTTATTTGAGACCGGGAGGTCACCTTTTGTGGTCCTGGTCCATCCAGTCCACCAATGTCTCTGCCTCCCAGAGAGGTCCATGTGGGAGTTGTTGTTGGGACTGACAGCATGGACAATGGGTGTGTAAGGACTCAAGAGTAGTCTTAGTCCTACCAACAACCTGAACCTCTGCTGAATGACACATATCCTTATTTATGTTTTTCTTCCTACACAGACAGGGAAAATACATGCATTTTGGCTTCGTGTAGGAAATGAATCAAAAGCTTATGTGAAGGAACGACCCATCTCGGTCCCACTGCAAAGCTTTGTCCTCCTCCACCCCTGGCCACCTCCCTTGGCAGTTCATGACAACAAATTTCTACCTGTGGCTGTGTCACAGGCCCTGAAAGGCTGCCTGTTTCTCCAAAGCCCGCTACAGTGAACCTCAGAGATCTGGTCTAATCAGCAGGTTTGCAGAGAAAATGAGATTTTTTTCTTCCTGGCTGACTTCCAGCAGCAGCAGCTCCAGCTCTCCAAGGCACATCTCAATTAATTAATACAGTCAAACCTTATTAGAGACAATCGTTGGCCAGAAATTACCCAGTCCTGAGTTCTCTTTGCTATTCTCCTTGTTGTTTCTCACTGTTGCTTTCCTCCCCGCTGCCTTTCTCTCCAGCGAAGCATGTCCTGGCAAAGCCTGGATGTAGAGTGGGAGCTTCTTAGGTGGAAGTTCAACCCTCCTCCTAGCCCAAAGCCCTGCTGCAGTCGAGGTTCCTGAGCAGATTTCAGCACAGCCTGGCCAGAAACCGTGCAGTCAGCCGAGGCGGCAGCAGGTTACAGGAGTCGGGGTCCCAGGGGCTCTTCTGTTACCTCAAACTTGACATTGGTGGAATAGCAGCGAACTATTTCTGTGAGACAAGTAAGAAAATGACCCAGAAAGCCTCTGTGACGGGGGCCACTGAATCCTGGAAGTGCTGAAAGCCCTCCAGGCAGATTGAGATTTGACCTGAGAGCCGCTGAGGCTCCTAGACAAGGAAGGAAGGAAGGAAGGAAGGAAGGAAGGAAGGAAGAACAAAAACCAAACCCAGCACACTCAAAACCAAAGCACACATCAGCGAATAGAAACGGTGTTTGGTTTTATATCACCAGCCACAGCTGCTGCAGAATTCCTCACCTGATTTTTTTGATGCTTTGGAAAATACTGAAGTGGAGGCAGGACAGGGTATAGCCTTTAGGGGCACGTACGTGATGCCGAGGGAGGAAGGGCTGGGGCAATGCCGTGAAGATGGAGGCAGCAAGATCCCCTGCCTGCCCTGCCTGTCGCGAGATGCTGCTTAATTGAGAGCGTGTGCTGGGGCTGGGGTTTGCTCCCCAGCTTAGCAGGATGGGCCTGGGATACCCCAAGACCAGGAAGGTCCCCTTGCCTCAGCTCCCACCCTACAGCTGCCCCACGCCTGAGCCGTGGCCATGGGTTGTTGGTGTAGCGATGTCTGGGCACGCAGCTTGCCAGAGCCCTGGCTGCCCCTGAGCCTGGGAAATGAGGCTGCAGGTGGCAGAGACATGGGTTGGAAGCTGGTCTGGGGTTCATCCTCAGCAGGGAGCAACCGTGTCCAAAACCAGGCTGATCGCTCTCAAAACAGCGGTGGCACAGCAGGAGCAGAGGCTGCTTTGTGTCTGTGGGTAAATGAGAGGCATTCTCCGGGGCTGTCAGAGCAGCACTTTTCAACAGCCTCAAATTATTATTGTTATTTTCTTTTTACACGAATGCAAATATGTCAGCCTTTCGAGGTGACTTCATTAACTACCCAACACATCACTCAGAGCCTCACAATTCTTGTCAAGTACTGACATCCCCGTCCCGTGTTCATGTCTGAATTTCCTCTAACTCCATCTCGTGATGGAAAACAGGTTCAGGGTAGGATTAAAAAAATATCCAAAAGATAATAGCAATGGTTCTTCTTCCATACAGTCACTAAATAACAGGGCAGATACTGCCCAGAGTCACTGCAGCTTAAACCCAGAGTTTATCATGGTGAATCCCACCCTGGGTTTTAGTGGGTTTGAGCTGAAAAGACAAGTGGGACAATGCCTCATCCCCTCTGTGTGTGGGAAGAAGAAATCCCTGTCTTTCCCATTTTGCTGCTTCTTGATTGAACAGGAGGGAAACAAGAAAAGTGCTGCAGGGTCATTATTAAAGCTGATCAAACTTAGAATAAACTGACTAACAACAGAAAAATCCTTTTATTACATAAAGGTCTTGATTTGTCTGTTTATTTTCATAAATGCATCCGGCTGTTTCTTTGAGCCTCAGTACATGCTATTCCATTTCCTAGGAATTTTACCCACCTTTCCCCCCCCCAAATATTACCAAACAGGGGACGTGCATCACTCTGCCGTGTATCTCATGGTCAGAGACCACCGCAAGCCTCACCCGAGCCTGCTGTACCCTTTGTTGGGCTGCCCCAGCGTCTCGATGTGTTCCCCCTTCTCAAGCCTGGCCTTGAGACTCAGCATTTCTCCTTGAAAGCTTCAGCTCCCAGAATCAGGTGCTTATAGGAGAATTTCATTTCTTTTCCCTGAGCAGCCATCTGTCATGCACAGGGAGAGATGCTAGAAAGCAAAATGCAGAAGACTGTTTTGGGATGCAAACAGCCCTTCCCTTGTGCTGATCCCTTTCAAGGTATGTCCAGGCTGACTTTGCTTCTCCCACTGCATCTCCACTGTCCTATAAGATCCTTCTCCTCTCAGCCACATGCCATTGAGAAGACCTCCTTCAAAGCCCTCAAAACCCAGGACAACTCAATATATGTCCTAAATAAATGAAGCATGGAGAGGTGGTTTCTACATCTCCTTTGAGGCTGGGGAGGTCAGCTGAGAGATTTTTCAATATACTGTAAGAAAATGCAGTTGAAGAGGCAATTTTGAGGAAGGGAAAGTCGTGACCAGCCACCCCTGGTCCTGCTGCATTTCAAGACCAGTCAAAAAAAATGTGTTAAGGATTTGAGCAAAAGGTACAGCACACGGACTGGCTTAAAGATGTTGAGAGAGGATCAAAACCATTGCTTCAGATGTGGATGGAGAAGCCCGTGCTGACTGACACGCAGGGAGAGCCAGTTTTAAGTATGTTTTAGCAGCAGTATGTCTAAAATGCCTGAGCCTTGATCTTCAGCTATACAAAAAAGGAGTTGCAGGCTCCCAAGTCTTTGAGACTTTTTATTTTAACGAAGAATAGGTACTCCAAAAATTACAGACTGAACTGGCAAAAGAAATGAAGGAAGTCTGAGGTGCTAATTAAAACACCACAGTCGGTGTTTTGTTACTCATGCAGCCACGAAAGCTGTAGAAAGCTCAAACCAAGCTTTACATTTGATGATGCAGTGATATTTTATAGCTGAAGTAACTTTGGCTGCACTGGCTTATTATCAGCCTTCACAGAACCATACCTGCCTCCTGGAAGCTGTGAACCCTCCTGGTCCCTGGAGGGACAGAGGGCCATTTCTGGCGACCCTTGTCAAATCAAAGACGCTGTTGCACAGAGGAGGTATCAGGATGTCTGAAAGCAAAGGCATCTTTGGAGAGGTCCAGAGCACATGTTTACAGATGAAATTTTCTTAGTGCACTGGTTGGGAGCGGAGAAATGTGAATGGGATAACAGATTGCCAGCCTTTTAAAAGCAAGGCTGGGAGCTGTAAAACCGGCTGTATATGGAAAAGCAAGCAGAAGTCATGGAGGAAGAAAGAGCAGTCTCCTGAGGTTAAACTCTTTCAACTTGAACCATTGCAACATTCAATACTTACAACTTTCAATACTTAAAGGGGACTTACAAGAAAGATAGGTACAGATTTTTTAGTAGGGCCTGTAGCAATAGGACAAGGGGGAATGTTTTTAAATTAAAAGAGGATAGATTCAGACTAGGTATAAGGAAGAAATTTTTTACAATGAGGGTGGTGAAACACTGGCACAGGTTGCCCAGAGAGGTGGTGGATGCCCCATCCCTGGAAACATTCAAGGTCAGATCGACCTGATCTAGTTGAAGATGTTCCTGCCCACGGCAGAGGGGTTGGACTAGATGACCTTTAAAGGTCCCCTTCAACCCAAACCATTCAACGATTCTATGATTCTGTAACATCCATTTGGTTGCACCAGGCTCTGGGGAAAGCAACCCCCTGCCAAGCCCCCGCAGCCAGGCTTGGAGAGGGGACCTGTGACCAGACCCTGGTGGCTGCCACGAGGCTTACGATGGATGAAGAGGGCAAAGCGCAGGCTCTGCTCACTAATCACCCGGAGTTTACTCAGGGATAGATGCTGTTTGCTTGTGTCTCAAGCCCTACTTTTGGATTTGAACTGGAGGAGAAACAGGCTTTGGAAGGGCTTGGCCAGACTGTGGTGGACATGCCTGGGTGCGGAGGTGTTGACAGTGCTGTGGGGAAAAGCAGAGGAGGTTTTACTACTCCTCTCCAGTGCTATTGTGGTTTGGTTGGCAATTTTTCAGACCCTCACCCCTCACCACAGCCTGAGCTCTTTACTCACTGTCTTTGGTTTTTCTCAACAAAAAATTTGTCCAATTTCCAGAAGTAGCCAGCTGCATGCCTCTTATCACCCCCCAGATGATCTGCTTCGTGCCTTCTTTCCCGCCCCCACTCTGCTCCCCACTACCAGCACTCAGCTCCCACCCTGGACCTGTGTCTCCCCACACCCACCCAAACCAGCAGCTCTCTCCTGAACCACCCCGAACCATTGCATCCCCCGCACGGAGGTAAGGGCTCAGCCACAACGTTTGCAGAAGCATTCGGCAAAGGTGATACCAAGGTGGGAGGAGAGGACGAACAGGACTCGGCACAAATTGCGGGTGTTACAGAAAGCCTTTAACTTTCCCCAGCCCACTTGCTACTAAACCCATGTGTTGCCTGGAGAGAACGCACAAAACCTGCTTTGGAACCCCAGTGCTCACACCGTCTGTTTAAGACCCCTCTTTTTCATCAATCTGAAAGAAAACAAAGAATTTTTCCTTTTAGAAGATTTTTTGGTTTAAGTTTATTAATAGTCAGAAGTGCTTCTGGTGTCGCTATCCCAGTAAAGATGAATTAGTCCAAATCAATTAAAATGACCATGTAAATTATCAGCATAAAATTTGATAGAGTCATAAGTTTTACTTTAAAACACACAGCTCCTTCCCACCAAAGCCCCAAACAGCAGAGGAAACCTTGCCCACTCCTGACTCACCTGATACAAACACCCGTGTGTGCTTGTAGGAACTGCACCTCTTAATGCAGGATCGAGGCAGGTGGCCTCTGGCTTTGTGGGGTTTTTTTGCTTGTATTTAGACCTTAATGTGCAAATATATTATTCTTTGGGTTTGGAATAGTTTGCAATATTCTTCGTATGACGCCAAAATACTTTGTTTGAGAAATGCTGCAGTGCACAATTCCTTGCAAGCTACTGCTAAAGGAAGTTTTTATCTGCTCTGTAAGCAAAGATAGGAACTTTGGTTAGCAGAGGCAATCCATGCAAAAACTAAGTGCTGCGTGTGCAAACTGAGTTATAATAATGGTTATAGCTATTCCAGGGCTGAAGCAGGAGCAGCTATTCACTCTGGGAGGTGCGGGTTGGGCAGAGGAACAAATGAGTTGAAAGCAGGGTTTTTAAGCTCAGCAACTAAACTAAACTGAAAACCCAAGTCAAGCTAGTACACAGCAGGTAATGGGCAAAAATGGGCACTGGCTGTGTGGACACCTGTGGTTCTTGGGGGACATCTCAGAGAACCCTCATCTTCCATCCATTTCTTAGCATCCGGGAAAGCATCACCCCCTTGGTCTAAAAAAATGAACTCTTCAGGCTCCTTCAGTAGCAACTAAATGCCGGGGAGAAGCCACTGTTTTCAAGGTTATATCCGGAGGGCCTGTCAGAGTGTATTTAATGCAGATTTTCTCAGCCATCCTGAGACTAGAAACTTAATAATATTTGAAAGGAAAAGGAACATCCCTATTAAAAAGGGAAACCCTTTTTAATACTGCTAGTCCCTCCGCCCAGGGGAGCAGTCAGCACTCTCCAGCAAAAGGAAAACCCTTTTTAATACTGGTAGTCCCTCCGCCCAGGGGAGCAGTCAGCAGTCACCGGGATTTCTAACCTCGGTGAAGGCAGTGATGAGGGGGTGGGATGGGCGAAGGACTCTCACGGTTCCCTGCTTAAGGGTCTGGGCCTGATGTCTCTCGTGCCAGTGCACGAATGTGACCGCTGGCAGTTTTCCTTGGAGGCTTTGAGTTTGGGGTCTTGTTCTCTAGGTTGTTTTCTCGTCCGTTTGTCCCCAGGTCTCCACGTCCCGATGGGAAGCAGAGACTGCTCTGGGCCAGTCTCGCCTCAAATCCAAAAGCAAGCAGCTAAAAAAACATTATGTGTTTTACGTATTTGCAATGTATTCCCTTCGTATTTGCAATGTATTCCCTTCGTATTTGCACTCTCATTTTCACTCTTTTTCCCCTCAAAGGTCTGATCTTAGGGCAGAGAGAGTGATAGTGAAAATTTTACTCATGGTTGCAGTTGTCCTGTGGCCCAGGGCTGTTGTTATATGGCCACTCCAAATATCTCTTGATTTTTTTCCCCTCTAAGTTCATTTTTTCCAAAATTTTACAGGCAAGATCCAGTAACCAAAGCCAAATAGTTAAATCACCCAACTCTTTTTTTTCCCCCTGTTCCTCTTGCAGGCAAGATCTAGTAACCAAAGCCAAATAGTTAAATCATCCAACTCTTTTTTTTCCCCCTGTTCCTCTTGTTTGCACAGGACAAGTCTGTTGGCATCACAAAACGTTATTTCCTTTTTCATCCTCTCCATATTTTTTTCTTTATTTAAAATCTTTTAAGGAGGCTTTTACAGTCTCCATCACACAGCATTTGTTTTGCACATTGTATCAAACGCCCATCAGTATCGTATTTATATTACTTAAAAAGACAGGGGAACTTTTATCCTCCCAAATAACCTTTCAATAGGGACAGCCCTGAGTTTAATATGAACAGTGGGTTGTGTGTCTGACAGTGGTGTTGATGAGGCTGAGCACGCTTTCTGGTCATAGCCCTGCTTTACACTTCTGTTTTTCCATGTCATGCAATGATATTTGTCCTGGTTGGGGGCATTTGTCCCACAATCTTCATTGTCTTCTGAAGACCTTGCTTTTAGCTAGAGGTGAAGCACACTATCAGAAGATATCTCAGATTGCAGATCCCTCTGCAGTACCTATGGAGAGAGGGGCAGAGGCTCTTGCAGTGTTACTTTTGCAAGTGTGACCCTGCACCTGAAAAACCTTCTTTATTTAACCCCTGCCCAGGGAGAAGGTTGGCAGGCTGGTAAGCCATCCCTTTGGGTGCCGGGTGGCATAGGACGGAGGAGGGACACAGTAGCTGAAACCCTGGTGCAATAACAGGACCCCCAGGGACCCAGGGTGGAAGCTCCGTGATGTGAATTTCAGTACAAAACACCTGTCAAAAGTAAAGTTATAGGGATGGGATCCCCCTCCTGTGCCTTTAATTGATGCTTATCCTCCTTGTTACTCCATGGAGGAACACTTTCTAAATGTTTTAAGGCCCGCTGGGTCTTCTGGAGTGGTACAAGGTGGCATCATGCAGATATCAGCTAGACAACCCGTGAAACTCCTCACGGCAGGACATTGTGGATGTTTACGTGGGTCTGTGGGGAAACTGGACAGAGAGTCATTTTTTGCTCAGGATGTCCCCAGGATGAAAATAGCTGAAGGCTGGAAAGGGATCAGAGGGTTGTATCATGTGCTGGTCCTATTTTTGTAGTCTTCGCCAGGCATCTTCTGTTGGTCACTGCGGCACACAGGCTGCTGGGTGAGATGCACCTTTGAACGGCTGCTGCTATGGAAATCTGGGTCAGAGGAGGTTAAACACCGCTTTGTGGGGTCAACGTGTGATTTACGGACTACAGAGCAAAGGTCTGTCCAGCACGAACCTTCCCTGGGCTCCCAGGTTATCAGCAGCTTAAAAACTTCCTTACTCAGAGGTTGTACCCAGTCCCTCCCGTTTAACAGCCCCAGTGGATGCTGCAGCTTCATCCCACCGGGACAGGCGTCCGATCCAGGACTCCTGCTTTGCTGTTTGCTTTCTGTGCACTTCCAGTCCAAACTCCAAGGATGGATGGAGTTAAGGCCGCAATTCGGTTACGGGGGAGCTGGAACAGCAAGCCCCAAACCCCTGAACAGAAAGCATCAGCTTCCCCGGACTCATACCTCCTCTGCGGCCGCCGCTCTGACTTTATAAGAAATGAATTGCAAGCAGCAACGCACCCACGCTCCCCAGAGCAGATGCGGGGGGAAGAGGGGCTCAGTGATGCTAGCAGGATAGGCTCGGTTTGAGGCAGGATAGGCTCGGTTTGAGGCAGGATAGGCTCGGTTTGAGGCAGGATAGGCTCGGTTTGAGGCAGGATAGGCTCGGTTTGAGGCAGGATAGGCTCAGTTTGAGGC
>NW_009230066.1:24715-37618 GCF_000690835.1 Fulmarus glacialis
CAGTTTGGGGCGGGAGAGGCCCGAGCACAAGCCTGGTCTTGTGCTGCAACCCTGCAGCATCTTCCCAGCCCCGCAGGGAAGGAAAACGGACGGACAACAGATGGAGAGACGAAGGAACCCAGCAGGAGGAGAAAATGTTTTGAGAAGAGGGAGGAGGAAGGGAGAAGAAAAATGCAAACAAGGGGGAGGGTGTCAGCATATTAGAAGAAGACATGGCTTGTCGGGATTAGTCTTTGGGGGTATTCATGCCCAGGGTGCTTTCTGATGCTAATCAAGCAGGTGAGGGAAGAAGGAAGATATAAGCCTCTCTCCTCGGGTAAGAAGGGATGTGATATCTTCGCTAAGAGAGGAGGGAGAAAAAGCACTGCTACCCGAAGTCCATGGCAGCCGCTCGCAGCATGGAGCCCTGAATCAATAACTCGGGGCAGGAGGGATGGAGGGGCAGGTTTTAAAGAGTTCATTTATGCATCTGGAGTCAAAATACTTCTTAGTCGCTCTGATCAAAGTTAAGGATGAGCTTTTCATGCATTCCTCCAGGGCAAAGCTAATGACTCCTCTCTGAATCCGCCAGCCCCATGCTGTCCCCCTCCCACTCCAGTTCGGCTGCTTAGTCCCCACCGAGGTGGATGGACTGGTCCTTGCTGGGCTGTCTCAGGTCTATGCAAAGATGGATGTCCAGCTCTGTGGACATGCTCAGGGTGGAGAGATGCTGCACGTCTTCACGGCAGCACCGGGAAGGACTTTTCCCTGCATGTGTGTGCGGGGATGGATGCGATAGTGCTTGAATGGTTGAGACAGGGATAGATTTAAAGGGGCTTTTATAAACTTGTGTAGAATTATTTTGTTAGGACTGGTTTAATTTTGGTCCCAGCTGGGGGAAGATTACTATTTTGTTCCCAAAAAAGCTTTGTCAACTTATCACTGAAGCCTTTGAAATCCAACAGGGAGCAAGTGCATCATGACAAGTTACTCCTGGTTTCTTCTACAGTGTTCAGAAGGATCCTAGGTCTTGCGGCAGACCAAGAGCACCAGCTCCTACCCCCAAAAAACTGATTTTCTAGGGACTGACTCAAACAGGGGAAATTGTAGCAACTTCGCAAGACCCTGACTTTGCAAAGCTGCCTCATGTAGTGGTTTGTGTTTGACAAGTTTTCCTTTAATCACTGAATATGCAGGGAAGTAACCCATCTCAGGATGAGACCATGGATCTCAAACAAGCCCCGAGGTTGAGACCCAGTTGTGAGACAACAGAATAAGGAAGGGTGAGAGGAAAAGCAGGAAAGGGAGTTGGTCTGGAAAGTGTAACTGAGCACAAACAAGGAAAATAAAGCTTAGCTTTGTGAGTCTGCAGTTTGTGCTTGTGCAAAGGGCAGCAGTGCAGGACCTATGCACACTTGGCAGGGGTGGAAGGAAGGCGTGCTTGCTGTCCTGGGATTAATTTGACTCATAGAAATGTGATCCCAAGCAAACCAGTTGATTTGCAATGTCCAGGGAAAAAGAAAAAAAAATCCAAACAAAAAAGTACACACCCCAAAGACACCCACTAAAGAGAATTACAGTGATATATAAATAAACGTGGGCGCATCCACACCCAAACCCCCAGATTCCCAGCTAAATTCTTAGCTCTTCATCCCCGTATTTATGAAGGATCTCTGCTGATTCATGTCTGCTGAAGTTCTGGCTCAACAATTTTAAATGGCCAGCATTCCTTTAAAAGATAATCGGCACCTCCAAAGGCTTTTCTTCCTCTTATCCACCTTCCCACCAGGATAAAAGATTCCCCCGCATAATAATTGGCCAAAATAGAAATTGCACACGTTTTTCCCTAAGGTATGCACAGCTGAGCATCTGCGGTCTCAGCTGGGAAGTTCGATTTTATTCAGCCATTCAGCCCGGATGCTCAATAAAAAATGCAAGAGCAACAACAACAACAAAAAATCAAAATCAAAGGGCAAAGGAAGGTAATATTGCTGCCAGCTAAACAGCTCCTTTTAATCTGGGCTCTATCCTCCTCCTTCTGAAGGGGAATGGTGTTATTATTAAAGTCAGATGAGAGGCAGAGATGGGATCCTAGGTGTGCGGAGCTGGAGTGGTTTGAGGAGATAAGATTTAATTTTCAGAGGCAGAAGCTGGAGCTTTGTTGTTGCAGAAAGGGGTGTGTGTGTCTTGGGGGGAGGCTATGGCGAGCAGCAGAGACGTTGAAACTTCGCTCGGTATCAGCGCGGGGCGGTACGGGGCTGGTTCTGTGTGGTCAGCCAGAGGCAGACCCAGCTGGGAAAAAAGAGAACTACTTCTGTGGTTTTTTGGATGGCGATTTGGTCTGAAAGCTTCCTTTCCTTATTGGGAAGAAGTGGGAGCTCCTAACAATATAGCCCCTGCATCCGTTATGGCATCCCAAGGCATCCAAAGGGCATGGAGCACCTCTGACTGGCCATGTGGATCCTGCCCAGTCTCTCCACTGGTTACAGTGGGAGCTGGGACAGCTGCCAGCGACATTACTGCCTTACAGATCCACCCTGTGACACTGAGCTCCATGCTCCAACCCCAAACTGGTTAAAGAAGTCCCTTCTTGCTTGTGACACTGGGCTGGTGGTGGCTGGAAGGACCTTCTGCCGCTGATGAAATGCTCAAGGACGTTTGGCTGGTTAACCAGTTTTGGAGGAAGGTTGGAGATACGCAATGCGGTGCAAGCACCAAAAAAGTCCCATGATCACCTACTGTTGACTGAGATCCATTTAATGAGTTGCCAGAAAAGCAACAGTATAGCCAGCCAAATCTCCATGGCAAGAATTAGGTATGAGTGGTTTTTGCAACTCTGAACTGTGGCTCAGAGTACCCATGTCCTAATCTCAGCTTTCAAATTATCCTTTTTGCTGGGATCAGGGCTTTCTGCCTTGGTCTTGAAGACCTCCATGGCAGGGACCATCTCTCCCTATGCTTTAGAGAGAGGTGGTGACATGGAGGGGGACTTCATAGCCTCCTGTGCTACAAAAATCCCAATGCCACCACCGTCAGACCCAGAGTGAAATAACAGAGAAGTGAAGTAACTTGCCCAGGACTGGGCCACCAGTCTGTTTTAGAAGTGGGAACAACCCTGAGGGCTCCCAGTTGTGTTTGATGTTTATCAACATGCCAGCAGGCTTTTCAATGAGAAACTCAACCTTAATCCTCACTGTCTTGATGGGCTTTTTTTTTTTCTTTTTTTGTGTTAACTAGTTGCCAAACACTTGATCAGAAAAGTGTCTCTGAGCTTCAGGGGAGTGAGAAAAAACCCCCACGCTTTCACAGAAAGGCAGGGATGTGAGCTCCCAGAGCAAGCATTGGTGTGAGACAGTGAGAACCCTCTGGATACCTGAGTGTGTAACATTCAGACATCCTCCTGCATTCATAAAATTGGGGTCAATAACACCATTACTGACGCTAACTATGGCAGCCCCATTTCCCAGAGTGTCAGCTGTAATAAAATGGCTCCCCAAATGTCAGGCTAAGCATAAAGGATATTAGAAGCCTAATGGAGCACATTCGTACTTCTAATTGTGGGTAAAATATCAGCAAACGACTGAATACTTCGACAGGGTTGTTTAATAATTAGGCCGGGATGCAAGAGATAGGATTCAGCTTGCTGCTGAAAATGAGGCAGGGCTTATGACGAGGGGAATAAAGAGAGCCTTTTGCAAAGGCAATTTGAGACGAAATATTGCTGGAACAGTGCTGCGAAAAATGTCATGGATATGGTCTCAGCGTGCATAGTCAATGGGGGGGGCGAGCTCACTGCGCTGATTGCCCAGGGAGGAGACTGCCAGAACTAGATGTTGGTGAATAAGCTAAGTTTAAAGAGCAACTTTGTCGTGTTTGCTTTCATTTGGGTTTTTACATCAAAGACCTCGTTTATCCTCTTCTCCAAGCAAAAGGCTACAAGAGGCAGAGCCATCCTGCTACCTGAACAGTAAGGAAAACCCAGCGGCTTTGAGCTAGAAACATGAAAGATCATCTTTGTGACCCTGCTTTGACTTTGACAGTCTCTGGAGATCCTCCCCATCCCTTGATTACTGCGCTTCTCTGAGTGATGCCGTCCCTTCATGTAACTGCATTAAACTGGCAGGGAGATGTTTGGCGTTGCAGAGATACGGGAAGTTTTCCTTGTCCTACTTGGGGACATGGCACTTTGACCACCTCCTCTCACCACTGTGTAGGAGAGACTGCTACCTTCAGTGACTCCGTCCCAGACAACGTCCATCAATGCCACCGTGATGGAAAAAGGCACAGCGGATCTGCACAGGGCAAAGAGGGTGTTGTGAAGATAGATATGGGGAGTACAATAAGGTAGTCGGACACTGCTGTGGTAGATGTTGATGAACACCTGTGACAGATAGACAGGAGATGTTTGAGAAGATCCCAGTGAATTTTAGGGTAGAAGTTTCCCACCAGTGTGGTGCTGGCTGGATTTTGGGACAGGAGAATAGGTGAAAGGATCTGCTCTTGCCTCCGTCAGTTGTGCTTACAACAACTCCCATGGCACTTTCGGCAAGATCAGCAGAGTGTGATCGCTGGCGTCCTGGCCCTGTTCCAGCAGTAATAATTATATCCTGCCTCCCCAAATTCCTCCCGTACTCTCAATTAGAAACAATTTTCTTCTTCACTTCATGACCCAAACAGTTGCCTCAATTAGTTGTGCAATGTTGATTAAACAAGCTAGTTCCTATAGATGGTTGGAAAGGAGTCCGTGGGGATTCGAGCACTGATGGAAAGCACAATATTAATAGAAATCAGTAGAATTAATGGGTTAATTCTGTGCTACTACATAGTGCTGGAGAAGTTAGGCTAATGAAAATGCATGTAGTCCCTAAACTATTCCATTTGCATCAGATAATTCATCCACCACTGCTTCTTTCAAATAACATTAAGGAGATTAAAAGCACATTTACTAAGTGTACATGACCAAGGGGGAAGGGAGCACAGAGCTGCTTTCAGCAAGCTCTGCCTTACCGAATTCTCTATGTAAGGTGCTCTCGCTGTACCTGTTTTTTTGCAGGTTAGCTGGGGAGCGGAGGAGAATCGGGGATGTGTTGTGAAAAGGGGGATCTTCCTTTGAAGGCAAGCAACTCTTTGCTAGTGATTGCAGGATTACTTGTCTAGATTTGGACCCTTCCCTAGATCTGCCCTGGGCTAGCTAAAACGACGGTGAAAACTGAGAAGCTGTAGCTATTCTGATGCCGTGCTAAACCTTGCCTTGCATCGGCTTTGTTTTTCTTAGAGTGGATAGACCCACCAAAAACCAGTTACAGCTCCTGGGTTTTCCTTCTTCAGGTACTGATTTTTGATTGGAAACGGGTCTCAGTGGCACCAGTAAGATGGGGTAATAATTGCAAATATCTGGGGCTGCAAGAAGAAACACACATTTTCAATATGCTTGGACATCCCTGGCTATCATCGGGCCCCATCCCTTGTCAAAGGCCAAGAGGCAATATTGGTGAAGTGGGGTTCATTTAGTCTGGAGAAGAGGTGCAGGGGGATACAGCCTTGTGCAGCAGAGGAGAGGATCCCTCCCTTGCATAAAGGGCAAGAAGTCATGGGCTTAACATGAGGCAAGATCAGGAGTTAGGAAACACTTTCTGAGCACTGGGAAAGAGAAACACCGGAGCCACAGACATTGTGCAGGTGTGTAAAGTGCAAGTTAGATGCACATCTCTCAGGGAGGAGTGTGATTGCAAGTGAAAACCCTTGTTTTTGACTCAGGTGTCAGAGAAGCCCAGGTACGAGGTTTCAAAACTGCCCAGACTCCAGTAAATTTTTCAACCTTCTCTTGCCTTTGCAAAACAAAAAGGTCCCTGCACCTGGATTTCCGTGACCACAAAACCAAGTTTGCCTGCATAGGAAAGGATTGAAAGAAATATCTTTCCAACATACCGGGGATTCGATAAACAAATGGCATCTGGGTAGAGCCTGTGACCAGCCACTGCAGCCACTGAACACACCAAGGGCTGTATTGCATATACCATATTGCATACGCTGTATTGCATGCGTTGTATTGCATATGGGTATTGCTTACGTTGTATGGCATATGCTGTATAATGCATTTGCATTATTGCATATGCACGACCGAAGAGCATTTCGGCTGTGGCCCTGTGCGGTCGGTCTGATAAAAGAGCCCTTTGTAGGCTGCGTCCAAAGGCCACCCGGGCAGCTTACGACTCACTTCAAAAAGGAGGCAAGAGCTTGCTGGGGGGCAGTCGGGACCCCGGCCCCAGGGCAGCCTCAGCCTTAAACCGAAACCCACTGAGCAGGCGGTTATTCTAACCGAGCAGAGCAGGTTGCAAAACCTTTGGAGTTTGTTTCCCCCTCTGTGGGAAATATTGACAAAAGCAGAGGCAAGAAAGACAGTCCCGGCAGCCTGCTGAATTTTTGGCAAAAGAGAAAATGTTTTTGGCCGAAAAGGAGGTGATTTGGATCCTGAGCTGCATCTGTAGCGCATGCTGGGAGATGAACTCCAGCTGCGAAACTCAGAGCAGAAGTGAGCCAGAATGCAGGACTTACCATGGCCACAGTTCAGAGGCCGTGGCCCCCACATTTGGGGACATTCAGGTTTTTGATTTAAAAGCAAAAATATCTATCGTCTTCTGTTCGTCTGTGCATCTCCATTTGCTCTGTGCAAGACCAGAGCTTTGGGTGGGTAAAAAGAAATGCTCGATCCCACAACACTGCTTGGAAAGATTATTTTTGCACCAGTTTTACTCCTTCACGCCTCTTCCCAAGACTGGAAAAGGAACCAGTTTAAATCACCCGGACAAAAAGCTGTGTTGCAAACAAGCAGCAACAGCCACTGAGTTTCCCACGTGTCATAGCAAGGCTGAGGTGGGGCCGGCGGTTGATGTGTGTCCCACTGCTGCTTCTGCATCCCCCGAGCTCACGAACCGCCTCTGCCCAAATCCCTCTGCTGCCCTTGGGTTTGAGTTTGTGCGACGAGGCTGGGCTGGCGAAAGGGGACACCTTTTAAGTGACAGGCAGCCCTCGCTCCCCCGGAATGCTACAGCTGGCGTCCCACTACCTCCGCTTTTCCTTAAATCACCGCCTGAATGAGTCCTGTTATCTCCAGAGTACCTCCGCTAAAAGATGTCTTTTTTTTTGACCCTAGACTATCCCAATTCATGCTTAGGAACGAATTTAGTGGTCAGAGCTGCTGTTAATGCAGATTGATTTATTATTAATGATAACAGATTTTCTTTAAAAAAATTGACATTTGGGACAACTTTTTCCCCTCAATACAAGCCTTGCCTGAAGTAAAATGTAGGGAAGAGGTTGTTTCATTCGGGGGAGGGAAAGGTTGGTTAGATAATTTGAGGAAACCCCCTCCTTTTGGTCTAACTGAGGTTTCTAGGCAGTTCTGCTTTGTAGAGTGACTCCGCAGCTAGATTTGGGCCTAAATCCCCCAAACTCACCGCTCTCCCCAGGGCACAAACAACAACCTTTCTCCTGCTCACAGGGGGTGTCTCAACCTCTCCATGGGTAGCCGTGAGACAGTGCCTTTACCCAACCATGCACGTACAATGTCAATACAGTATTTTCTTTAATTTACTAAAAGTGACATTGATTCCCCGCTTGACCTATTGTTCTTACGGACCTCAGCACCACTGTGTTTTTCACATAATGAGCTCCATATTCAGAAGCATTTATGCTCATTTCCAGAAGCGTTTTACAATTTTAGGAGCATGTGTCCCAGACTACAGGATCAGGAGAAATCTCTCATTCCTGTGCCCATTGGTGTGCACCCAACACTTTGTCAAGGGTTCAGCACACACCACGCTCTACTTTGACCTATGCTTTGGTGTCCGTAAGAAGGAAACCTGGATGCACAGCCTGGAAGAACCCAGGGAGCATGCACGCCAGGACTGGTCATTTCTGTGACTCTCCTCTCCTCTCTTGATGGAGTATGAGTTAGTCAGCAGTTTAGAGGTGTATGAGTGTCTTCACTGGGGCTACCTTGAGTGGCGGCTGCTGGGACTAGTCATGGGTGTGAGCAACCACGGTACGAAGTCACTGCTGGTGTGTGTGCACGTCTGTGTATCATTAGGACTCCAGCAAGAGGCAAAGTGGACATGGGGTGTCCCGACATTATCACCCAGAGATGAACAGGGCAGATCAAGCTCCAGCTGCTGCTTCCTCTACTCCCAAGCCACAATACATGATCCCACATGCAACCTGGTGGCCCTACTCTGGTGACACCAGGGAAGAGTCTGGCTTGCAGAGTGTGAGTCCCATGTAACTTGCACGCGTGCTGGTTCTGGAAATTGTGCCACAGGACAAGGGATGTAACAGACACATTCATCATATGATTTTCTGTTGCTGAACGTGGCTTGGAGGGCTTCGCTCTGCTCTCAGAGCAGCCAAATACCTGTCGTGCTCAGCAGGAGGTCAGTCCATGATGCTCCATTGGATACAGTCCTACGTAAACAAGGAGCAGATGAAAACCAAGTGCCCTGATTTTCATTTTCACATCTTTTACTCCTGATTTGCACCAAAAAGAGGACATCAGTGAATATTCACAGCAGATACTTTGCAACAACCTTGCTGACCACTGGCAAGGCCAAAGCCTCCCCAGTACAGATATTTGTGTCCAGAAGAGGAAGCAGAGATGACCACTCACACCAGCAAATCATCCAGCCCATGAAACTTACCTTTAATCTCATACTTTTATACGTCACTGACTTCACTGCAGAACTGACACCATCAAAAATAAGACCAAGGTCTGTTCCTTGTGCACTAGAGGCACCTGTGATATTAGCAAAAATCCAGAGTCACCAGACTCAGCGCCGTGGAATTAGTGTGGCTTTAAAGTTGTGTAACTGTGATTAAAACCTTGTCCTTACATTAATTCATATTTCACGGGCCTTTTTTTGGATGTTTCACATTGTGAATCCACTGGGGAAATTCCAGCTGCGTGTTCTAGATTCATGATCTGTTTTATTTTGTCATCTATTCAGTCTCTTGTCGCCGTAGCTACTCAGTCAAAGGAGAGGAAAATTACTGTGGCTTTCCCCCAGTCTGGTGTAAATCACCATAGCTTCAGTACAGTTGGCTGAGTCAGCCATGTCTTCACTCTGTTGTGCCAGCTTCTGATGTCATGAAATTGGGGATTTCTCCGTAGAGAATGGCATTGCAACGAGCTGGGAATATGCAGCACAAGTGTAGTACAAAATTCCCAGCCTGCAAAAGAGGGACTGTCTGAAGGAGGGTGGCTGGAGAGGAGCAGTGGCTAAGTCTACGACTTAGAGCCGGTAGACAATTAAGTTTGCAACCTGCATCACTAGCAAGAGGATCTTCTAGTTCAATACCTGGCCCCCAACCATCAACCTAGACTTGTAGGAGATATAGGAGGCTTGAGGGCACAATGCTTGCTGAACCCAGGTGAGCTTCACAGGCCAGAGAGAAGTTCAACCCACCTCAAATCTGTTCCCATTAAGTCTGTCCCTGAAAAGTGCCCCACAAAAGCTGCAAGAAAACTGGAATTAGGTAAAGTATGAAATGAGCACTTCAGGGGGGATGGCTGTGACACAGAGGTACCTTGAAAGAAAGTGGATTCAGCTCCAGAAATCAGTCAAAACCAAGCTGAAATAATCAAAACCCTCTCAAGAATTTAGGAGCTTCATCCTTATTTAATCAGACACTTCTGAATTGGCTCTGTCTTCAACACTGGAAGCTCTCTGTGCCCCAGTGAGCATTGAGTGCCATCAATGGCACTGCCCTTTGGGATCTGCTCCTGGGCACAGTCAGGCCGTATGAACAAATCACCTTGGCCAGGTAAACCAGCCATGCATAGACACCTCTGTACTGTGCCTGGACCTAGGTCTGGAGTGCTCCAGGTTCACTCCAAAACCACTAGAAAGAAACACCCCACGGCTATCACTTACCTGGCAGTAAACCTGGGGTCTCAAATCTCCAGCATCTCCAAATCCACCTCCCAGCTGGGGACACCAAGGCATGGATATGTTGATGGACTTCTGGTGTCATTGCTAGGAACTAGATCAGGAGACCTCATCTCTGAGCCTGGAGAAGAGGAGGCTGAGGGGAGACCTCATCGTGCTCTACAACTACCTGACAGGAGGTTGTAGCGAGGTGGGGGTTGGTCTCTTCTGCCAAGTAACCAGCGATAGGACGAGAAGAAATGGCCTCAGGTTGCGCCAAGGGAGGTTTAGACTGGACATTAGGAAAAACTTCTTTACTGAAAGAGTGGTCAGGCCTTGGAACAGGCTGCCCAGGGAAGTGGTAGAGTCACCATCCCTGGAGGTATTTAAAAGACGTGTAGATGAGGCGCTTAGGGACATGGTTTAGTGGGCATGGTGGTGTTGGGTTAACGGTTGGACTTGATGATCTTAGAGGTCTTTTCCAACCTTAATGATTCTATGATTCTATGATTCTATCTGAGGCTCCTGTGCTGCGTGCAAACCACACCATCCCACCAGGCATATGTGCCACCTCTCCAAAACAGGCTACGTGTCCTCTCATGAGACATAAAGCATACAATGTGGTGTTCACTACCGATCCCATGTGTGTTCTTTAGTTGTAGAGAATTTGGGGAAGGAGGAGGTTCAGCAATGCCTGGAGATGAGATGCCTGTGCTCCTCCCTAGGGTAGTTTGCAAAGCTGTGAAGCATTTATTTTGGAGATGCCGAGGACAGAGGGAGGTCAGCACAGGTACATTATACCTGCTAATATCTTGTGGGGGAGGAGAGGGAGAATGGTCTGATCTTATTAGAGAAGGTTGAGGTAGAAAAGGCAAGCAGTCAAAAGACAGGCGATGACAGATCCAAGGCTGTCTGTGCAATTTAATTCCCTTCCCCTGGTGCATATCCATTCTGATATGGTCTTTAATTGCATGATTAAAAATATTGATACTGTTCTTGGACAAGATAGCAATCTACAGTGTGGAAGTATTGAGTAACTGAAGACACAAATCCTCATCATTGGTACACAAGCAAGGCAGATGCAACAAGCTTTTTCTTTAGCTGAATGCAGGGTCCAGGCTTGTAGAATGGGAGGAAAACCACAATCCCTTGTGACAGAACAATGAGATTTTGGCAGAGAGAGAAGGAGTTAGGGGCCGTGGTGGACAGGCAATCCTCATGATTTGCTGAGAAGATGTTGTATGCAGGACCCAAGCTCTTCATGGACACAGAAATGAAAACTCCACCAGCTGGAGCAGACCAGCACAGCTGGGATGGGTGCCAAAAAAGTGGGGACAGCCCCTCTCCCCATGCCTGGAAGGGCAGAGTTTGAACTTTTGGATCAGTGGAGCAAAGAGCTGCAGAAATTATTTGTAACTCTGCAAAGACCTTCCAGGGACAGAGGTTTTAAGGAATGAAGTTGTTGCAGAAGGGAGATGCGTGGTGCAGTGATTCTGTTATCAAAGTGTTTTCAATAGGAGGGGAAAAAAAAATTTAAACCTCGCAGGGAAAGCAGTAACAAGAGGTGGGGGAAGGAGTTGGACCAGATACAACCCAAGGAGCCAAAACAAGCACATTTTGGCAAGAATGGTGATTAACCATCGGAACAAACTACCCAGGATGATAACAGATTTCTTTCTCTCTTGAAGTCTTCTAATCAATGGGGGCTCTTCTCTGGGTAATACATTGGGCCAAAGACAAATTATAGGGGCCATTACCACTGTAAGTGGATGCAATCCTTTGGGCTGTGTAAGGGAGGTCAGTTCTGACCTCCTGGCCTCTGAACTTGTGAATCATGTAGTCCTTTTGCTTTCTGAAGGGCCCCTGCCTCGCTCACGCAGTCAGTGCTGGGGGATTTAATCAACTACTTGCTGACCACAGCAGAACGGCGATGCTCACGCATCCTGGCTGTAATGCAGGTCCTGATAGGGGAGCAGCCAAGCGCTTCAGACCTTTCCCCTCTTCCACCCGTGGGTGTTTTTTACTCCAAATAACCTTACACTTCTAGACTATGTATATTAGCTCTGTTCTGATCCACAACCACATCCACCCTCTGTTCATCCAACACAGATTCTTCATTCCTACAATCCCAACGCCTACCCTAATTTGCTGCCTCTCCTTAGCCTCGTTTGCTCCCTAACAGCTGCTGACAACTCAATGTGAGACCACACAAGCAAGGGAGCTTGCACTCACACCGACATCCTAAACATGCCCGTCTTCTGCATTTCCAGCAGGATCCTCCTCTGAGATTGTACCAGCTCTTCATGGGTGGGTCTGGTGACAGGCTCATGCCCGTTCCCTCCTGGCTGTCATCTCTCCCTCGTGGTTTCTGTGGTTTTAAATGGGTGTAGCAATCATCCTTTCCCAAAGGCGCTGCGGTCGCTACCTTGTTTGGTGATTCCCAATCTTCTTCTGCATTGGGACCTTTCTGCTATTGAGCAGGGCACTGTGGGGAAACACTGTAGGAGCTTAATTCTTCCTCGGGCACGGGGAACCTCGAGTTCACCCACAGCTGAAAAAACACTTTGAAGATGAAAAGCAGCCGCTGCAGCCCTTTGCTTTATTGTTTATCCCCGCACACAGCCAGGAACGCTGGCCCCTGACTGCAATAGCACTTGCGAACAGAAGTATGACTCTAAAAGGTGAAAGGCAGCAGAGGAACTGGACCTGACTGGTAGTATTGTCCCTGGCCAGGTCCCAAACAGCTCTGAACTACTTTTCATCGTGTGACGGAGGAAGGGGGTCCTCACAGTCAGATGCTGGCACAATTTTGTGTTGTCTTCAGCAGAGCAGCACGGGGCTGAAAGCAGCCTCAATGTGCCATGTGGGGGAAAGAAAAGGTTATTGAAATAACAAATGCCATTCAAGGAGAGCTATGATTAGCTGGACTTTATACAGACATGTCGTGGTTTAACCCCAGCCGGCAGCTCAGCCCCACCCAGCCGCTCGCTCACTCCCCCCCGGT
>NW_009230066.1:38019-48797 GCF_000690835.1 Fulmarus glacialis
GCAGGAACGAAACATCCCTGTGTTATCAACACTGTTTCCAGCACAAATCCAAAACACAGCCCCATACTAGCCACTGTGAAGAAAATTAACTCTATCCCAGCCAAAACCAGCACAAGTTAGGAGGGAAGCTGAACTGTATTGCTTCTGGCTTTTTCAGCTGCCTCTGGTCTATTCAAAATTCATGACACTTAATGTCAGATTAAACATTAAACTTTTTTAAACTGGCCAATTGAAGTCAACAGAGAACAGGGAAGAAAGGCCAAACACACTGCTACCTATGTTGATTAGACAATAGAAAATGTGATTTCCCTTTAAAGGTCCTGTCAATTTAAGGGTCTGATATTCACTGATGTGCAATAGAGTTTTTAATAGTCCTCATGTTCCTGGTAAACCTTCACAATCAATTTCCCTTATGCTCTTCTCCTGTGTTATCCATCATAATCATCTTCCCCCAGCTCTCCTCAGCAAGCAATTCTCAATTTCAGGCTTGTTTGCAACCTGGTGACCTTCCCTACCCCCCCACCCCAATATGAAACCTATGAATAATCATTGAAAATGTGTTATAAATAATTGCATGTGTACTGCATCCAGTAATTAAATTTTAGGATTCTGCTCCTGTTCCTGGGTGGACTCTCACTTTACAAGGGTTAGAGAAGCCTTCGAGCAAGTTACTAGACCTTTGTATGGATCAAGTTGTCTTGGATTACAAGATCATTTCTTAGAGCAAAATTCTTTGGTTATTTGAGCTGAGACTGAAAACAGATTTCCAGGACATAAATAGGGAGGGCATAAGGAGAAAGTTCAGCATGAAGGTTCAAACCTTGCTTAATAACTTATTATTATGTAATTTCTTTCCGTCCCCTGGGATCTCTAGGATGGAAGGAACACGTAATTACCATAAATGCAGATCTAACTCAGGTGAAGACATCGTGACTTTAGGATGCTGTTTGCTTCCTCGGTGTTTCAGAAGTGTTGCTTTCCAGGGGACCCAGTGTTTATGGCAGATGACACTGCTGGCACTTTGCTGCTGTGTTATGTTATGAAAGCCCATCCCACCTTAAGCAAGCCCTGATTCTAGCTGGCTGGCTCCAGGTGCTTTATTTAACTCCTGACACAAGCTAAAGGTCTTCTCTTTAATCAGCTTGCTACTTCCCCCGACAATGAAGTTAATGATCCCTGCTTTGGCCACATTTGACACCTGGGACTTACGTTTTCCTTGCCATCTCTCTTTGTTTCAGTGCACCTCCAGCAAACATCCTGTTCCTATGTGACCAGGATTAAGCTCCAAGGGTCATATCCCTCGAATTTCATATAAATGTCTACCTACAGCTGAGTTGGTTGCCCTGCCTAATGCTCTGCTTGGTTTCCAGCTGCTGCTCCAGAAATGTGCAGACTTCCCACGGCACTGTGTCACACCTGCAGTCCCATTCATGTCAGATACCCTAGAGCACCTGGATGCCACTACGAGCCCACATGTGAGCAATCAGCTCCTCTAGCAATATAGAAACCTAGCTCAGATGGGAGCGATTAAATGAATGCCAGACAATTCCCACCTTTCTTCCTCTGTACAGCCCTCCTGTGACGAATAATTAAATATTTGCCTTTTATTCTATATTTTCTATTTTATTTTTTTAACACACTGCCCCCACGGTTCATTATCTGCCCATTTCTGCCTACCTCCTGCCCAGTGCCTCAACTCAGCATCTGTAGGGGAAGCCAGCCTGTCATCTTGGTTTTGGAACAACCCCAAGACATGGTCAGTTTTTCTTCTCTCTTTCTCTCTCTCTCTCATATTCTTTCCACTGTGTTTCCCTGTTCTGTGGCCTCCACATTGGTTTTATGCCTTTTATTACTAACAGTTAGCTGGATGAAATATCTCTTTCTTTCTCCTTTCTATGAGATGTATTTGAAAAGACTTGTCAAAGCTGCTTAGATCTTGCAATGCTGCTTCTTACTGCTCTGCGCAGCACTCTAAATATTACACGAGGTACAAATACGATGCTTGCACTGCTTCCAGAGGTAGATTTTTAACCCAGGTTTGATGATTAAAATAGCACCTCTCGGTCTAACTTGCAGTCAGCCCCTGATATTCTGGGCAATGTAGATATACAAAATAAGAAACACTCCTGTGTGTAAAGTTGTATTAATGCATAGACTGGAGTTATTATGTGACTGTATTGGGAGGAGAAGGGTGGATTTCAGCTCCTTCTGGATTACTCATGGCACGTCCCAACTTATGAATCCTTGCATTTACAGCCTCAATGTCCTTTTAATGTGGAGTTTTGTTTATCTCAGTATAAGTTCTCATGGTTTTGTCTTTTTGCTCGTCCAGCACAGCCTGCCTTTTCCCTTCCATGACCTCCGGCCCCTTGTTTGTCGTCTGTCTCCCCCCATCAATCTCGATTGCTCTGGGGATGATCACAGCTAAGTGAGGCTCCCTAGTCTCTCCTGTAATTGGGGAAGGCATGGAAGTGTTTCTAGAGAAGAACTACAAGCATGTAATTTAAGTTAAGTAAGTTCCTCTATGGATTGCCTAACTTTTAATTCAACAACTCTGTGTTGACTGCCTCTCTGCAGTGATACTGTAATATATATTATCTACCTATATACATATTTACATTTAAATACATACTTATATATATGTAAATACATATATAGAGATGCATACCTAAATTCCAGCTGTCTTGTATCAGTGCCCATTTCTCACTGCCTTTTCTCTTCCTCTCCTCTTCAGCAAGAAGCTTCTCCAGTTTTTCCAACTTGGCTTCCTCCTCTAATCTCAGTTTCTGCCTTATTCGTCCTCACTTAACGCTTTGGGCTCGCAAACTCCAGCCTTCATATTTAATATCTAGTGTCAGAAGCAAAAAAAGGTTGGCATGAGAAGAAGGGGTGATAGATAGACGCAATGACCTGGGCTGGTACAGACATGTACACAGTTTTGTCTTTGAACCCAAGGTTGCCTGGAAAAGTGCCGCTGGAGAACATATATTGGAACCCTGTGGGTTTGTAAAGTCAGGAGAACGATCTCTGTTCTTTGATTTTAATCATCATTCATCTTCATAAAACTTCAGGGGGGTTTAGCTTTTGTTTGAATGAATTTTGTGACTTCCAGAGAAAACAGAGGTGGGGGAGTATAATTGAGAGCTTGTTTAGTGCCAAATTCATCTTAAAGCAGGGAATGCAAATGGCATAGCAAGTGTTGAATTATATATGATTAAAACTGCTTCAGCCCTTGCAAAGAAAAATAAAAAAGAGCCTTTTTATTCACCAGTTAATCATGTACAAAAAAAGTGGATGGAACAAAAATGAACTTAATCACAGAAAAAGGGGTCATAGTTCCTGCTTGACATATGGCTGGGTTCTCTATCATAACAGTGCAGTGCAGAATGCACTGTCATTTAACTGTTTTAAAGAGGTACATTAAGAAGAGAGTTCACTGATAAATGACCCTTTAAAAATGGGTGAGATTCTCTCCTTACCAATGAATGCTCAAGGTCTGCACAGTTGTCTTGGCCCGTCTTGGATGCTCTTGTGTTTTGCAAACCAGGCGGAGCTGGAAGGTGTTTCAGTGCTTAGTTATATGTCATGATATATAGGATAGATAAGAGTGTGTTGAAACCACTGAAGGCATGATCCAAATACTGTCCATTTTTGCTAACAATTGTTAGTCTGGCAGTAGTTCAAACTCAACACCCGTGGACTTTCCTGATCCAGAAAGTGCCAGGGATCAAATAAAGAAAATGTAATTTTCTCCTTGCTTCTCTACAGTGAGAATGGTAACCTGAAAATGAGTCCTGGCCCCTGCTATTAGGACTGTTTGATGCAGTGGGCATCACGGCTCCCTCAGAGAGCTTGCTGAACTTCATGTACCGAGCCCTCTGTCTTTGAAGGCGCTGCGCTTATTTTGCTATTGGCAGGAGTGGACAAGTGGATGCTACGTGCTCTGCCTTAAGATCAAGCCTGCAGAGATGGTGTTGAGCTGAAGGAGGGTATGGAGTGAACAAATGGGCTCAGCTTGCCCTTGATCAGCAGTTCCCTCAGCTCTCTGTCAAGGATGGCAAAGGAGGACACAGACCTGCAGCGGGTGCTGGAACGTGCTTTAAAAAACCAGCCACGTTTCTGCTGCTTTGGTGGCAGAGTGTCAGCGTTTGGTGGATAGCTGCAGAGCTTCAGTAGCTGTGTTAGAGCCTGGTGAAGCAGGGAAGAGCTACTCTCTTCATTACACAGATGGGCAGCTGCTACCTAGGGAGTGTTGGCTAGACCTATTTGCTGAAGAAGGCAGAGGCACCCATGGATCTGAAAGTTAAATACAAATGGGAAAACATCCTACCATCTCTCCTGGGACCTGGATGTTCTCTGGGGCTTGGTCAACTTGCCTAACTCTGGGCTTTCCACCCTCCCCAGCAGAGCCCTGTGCTGAGCCAGTAGGCACCTACTTTCTCTATATTTCATTTCCAGGATAATGCAAATGGCTAAATTTCCCCATTGCCATGCTCAGGACATGCCCAACCCTGCATTCAGTCTCAAACAGCTTGTCTTTTGTGGGTTAGTGTGGTGGTTGCAGCTCTTCCCCGATGGGAACACTTCCGAACCCATTCCCTTTGCTTCCCAAGAGAGTCCCTAACCATCAGCCTGCATAATAATCCTCAGAGAAGGAAATGCTGCTTCTTTTTTTCACAACAGTCTTATCAGGTTTCCTTCTTCTCAGCTTTGTTTTACACACTTTCATCTTGAATACTTCAATGAAGTCACTGCCGATTAACACCAGCTTAACTGCGAGAAGAGAGAGATGCCTTGTTCTGGGAGAGCGAGACTTCACACGGACTTTATTCACCTTTCATTTGGGTCTGACTCCAGCGTGGTTTCTTTGATTTTTGAGGCGGTTGGTCTGACTTTACAAGTCCACACCAGCCACAAGGTCTTCAATAATCGCAACTGGACAGTGTCGTAGGGACGGAGAGCGGGAAGGGACCGCACGTACACAGCCTGCTGCTCCAGCAGAGAAGGGAGGATGCAAGAACCGTTTCTGACAGATGCTTCTGTATATGATGCCACTGCTGGGGATTAAACAGACCCTCCGTAATCTGTTCCACTTTTTAACTTCCTATGTAACATTTTTCTTAATATCTAACTAAATCTCCCTTGCTGCACATTTACTCAAAATTACTTCTCATCTTACATCCCACGATGGTGGAGGGCTATCTATCACTGCCTGCTTCTGAACCGTCTTGTTTACATATTTGAGTGCTCTGATTTTGTTTCTTCGCAGCCTTCGTCCTAAACTAAATAAACCCTGTTCTTTCAGTCTTTCCTCAGCCTGCAGAACCACTTACAATTTTAATAAAATTCCTCTGGGATCTTGTTATCTTCCTTAGCATGTGTTGTCCTGCCAAAAAGGTGAACCCAAACTCCAGCTAAAGCCTCACTGGAGTTGAGAAGTGCAGGATAATTGCTTCCTGTGACAAATATGCACCACTCATGTCCCAGACCTTGTGTTTTCTGGTTTGCATCCCGTTGCTTTTTCTTGTTCAGCCTGTGACCACCTCCCACCCCATGGTCACGTCTCCCATACTGCTGGCAAGCCACCCATTTCCTAGGTTTACTCCTCCCTCCTGTCCTCTTGCACTCACATCGCCTAGTGCCACTTTTGCTTCTGTTCAGTGTCATCCTCCTGATTTCAGACACTGCCTTTAACAGATCGAGATAATTTTGAATTCCAGTCTTGTCCTGTACATTGCTTGTGACCCCCTCCTCATCTTCTGTCAGCCACAAATTACATAAATCTATTCTCTATTCCATCATCCAAGTCATTATGAGAATATTGAACAGTACCAGACTCAGGACAGACCCTTGGAGACCTTCTGAGTTTGAAAATGTGCCATTGCTACTCTTCTTGGAGGTCTGTATTCATGAGCACCCACTTTACCACGATTACTCAGAGGCCATTCCTATAGGTGCATCATATGGACCTGTGCCCAATAGCTTGCAGAAGTCAAATCATACCAGGTCACCCCCTTGCTTTCCTGGCCAGTCTTATCCACATGATTGGTCTATAATTCATCTGGGTTCTGCTGCTGCTTCTTTAAAAAGGGCATTTCTTTGTCTTTGTCCACTCCTTTGTTATCTCATTCTTGATGAGGATTGGGAAGGTAAAGATGTTACTTTTCTGCCATTTCTTGTAGTTGATATACACAGATTCTCTGACAGGTACCAGCAACCCCTGGGAGGACATATGTCTTTATAAGCAGCTGCGTGGCATGGGGGGATTTTAAAACAGCATTTGAAAGGAAAATCTCTTATTGTATGGAGAGCAGGACACGACAGGAGGCAGCCTGGATGTCATTCTGAAGGTCTTGCCCAAAAGGGTCCTCAAAGTGCTTTATCTCCTTGGAACTGCTGCCCATCTCGTCACTCACCACATGTCCTGGCTTGGACACCAGCAGAAGTTCAGGGTCTTGCACTTCATTTTCTCAGAGAAGGAGAAGCCCATGACATTCATAAAGGATACATTTCTGTTCCTGATTTATGAGTATGTACCTGTCCGTCAATGGATCACCAGCACAAACATCCCTCTCCGCACCCTCAGCCTCGCTCCATCAACTGCTTCCCAATTAACAGCTCTTCCATAGGAATTGACTGCAGTCAGAGACCAAGACAGATGGAAAGCTTTTTTACTGTTTTCATTTTTTCCCCGGTGTAAATCCCTTTTCAGGTTTACATCTTTAAAGAATCTGAAACACCAGATGGTATCAGGAGCAGGGAAGTGATACGCTGCAAACAAGTGTAGACCAGGAAAGAGGAGTGCTGGGATGAAGGGGGGTTAAATTAAGCTAAAACTTTAACAAACTGAAAAATAAAATACATCAGCAGTGCGGGTGGATCACAGTCAAGAGATAGATGAAGTTCTGACTTTTAAGTAAGGCCATTAAAAGAAGGAATCTGGTTTAAAAAAGAAAGGAAAAAGGAAAAATAAAACAGTATTAAGATGTCTTTAATGGCATTGGTGAACAAGGCATAGAAATCTGTGCTGTCAGATCCTAAGCGCTCAGTGCTTCAGCCTCCAGAAATGCTCCTCTGTTCATGAGACAGAAATTAAGGGAAGGGTGTGGACTATCTACTAACACTGAAAGTAATTTTTAAAAATAGAAGCCACTGCAATGTGCCTGCCCCCGGGAACAGCAGGAAAGAAGGACAAGTCCCTCGGAGGGGGACTAATCTGAGATTAGATCCCAGAGAACTCAATAGGAATATTCAGAGAAAATATTTTCCTTCGCCTGCCAAAGGAGATGTTTTCAAGACAATGGCTAGAGATCGTTTTCTTTTATGCTGTTAGTGGCCCCTCTTGGGTCCTTGCAAATTGCCCTTACCAAGATGACTTTGAGAGTCTGCATCTTCAATGCCCCTGATGGGAGATGTTGCTTGTACAAATTTCCCTCTGGGTTTTAACTTGCTCCTGAGACTTTTGACGGGAAAGTGCAAGAATTATTTGAAGGAAATGAGGGCATTGCAATACATGTAGGTGATATCCTGAAAGACTGGGGGGGGACAGCAAAAGGGGAAGACAACAAAAGGCTGCAGAAATGGGTCGGGAAATGGAACACGGCAAGAGAAATCTAATTTAAAATCAGAAACGTGAGATATTTGGGAGAAAGTGCAAGTGAATCAACATACACACAAACTCTGGCCAAAGCCAGGCAATTACAGAAATGCTGCTTTGACAGATAAGAAAGATTTGCAGAGTTTGGTTCCTGAAATAAAATGAAATGACAATTCTTCTTTCTGGGATGTTATGCAGAAGGACTCAAAATGAAACAGGACTGCCAACCTGGACAGGGAGTTTTGGAAGTCAAAGAGAGAAGAAAGAAAGCACCTGAGTTTTGGCAAGCTGTGTCACCCAAAGATGAACTACCCAGCCATTAAATCCCTCTGTAAATGACTCAGGACAGTGTGACAATACTCTTGTGCACTTTGTAGACTGGTGGCATTGGTTGTCAGAAATACTGGGAACAGCATCTTAATGCATGTTTGCTGCAGCTTCTTTGCTGCAGAAGAAGTTAAAGAAAAATATGCAGGTAGGGAAGATGGATCCCAACAAAAAATGGACCCCAAATTCGTTGTCCTCAAAGCAAAAAGCTCATTCACCTGCCAGAAGGCAGAAGGGTGTTTAGCTTTCATTTTCCAGATGCACCCATGCAGTTTGTGTGGAGCAGGAAAACAAGAGCTGAGAGCAGGCACAGTCCTGAGAGCGTTTGAGGAGTCTGTTCTTGAAGACTATGTAGAGAACAGCATAACGCATACAAATCTGTTGGAAGAGATTTCTCTCGTCTCAAAACACAGTAGGGAGTAACCTTCTGTAGGCCATGGCAAAAGACAAGACAAGACATTGGAGAAAGCTATTGCGACTGTCACTGAAAGAAGGCTTGGGAATTACATATCAATTCAAATCAGAGCTTTCTGTAATTGATAGTATAGCGTAGCGTACAGATGCAAAAATTAGTAGTGCCAAAAATACTACAGCCCTGAGGTATTCTATACATTCTGTGAGATCTTGAAAAATGTGTTGCAGTGGTCACAAATGAACACAGGGATGAAGAAAATGGATAAATGGATAGGCGTGAAATGTGTCAATAATTTCTAGCTTAGAAAGAAAAAACAATGATTATGGCTCAGATATGTGGATGTGTTGCATTATCCAGGGTACTCTGAGACTGCATTATTAGAGACTCTTCTATTAAAGTATCTTGTAGGAAACAGTAAACCTTTATTTGGCAGATATGGACTTCCAGAAATGGTCATATTTTACAATGGTCCTTACTTAATTGACAGGACTTTGCAAGATTTTGAAGAGTTGGAGAATGCCAGAATTTTTCAGTCAAATTATTTGAAGCAAAGTGGAGTTAAGAGAGTTAAAAAATTACATGTATATATTTATATATATGTATAAAACCATTACAGGCTCTGAAAAAGATCTGTATCTCACTGCTGGACTTAAGACAACTGCCTTTAAGGCACTGATCATTGCTAGCTGAGATTTTGCTCAGAAAGCTGAGAATCAGATTGCCTTGCTTATTCAAATGCGGGCTGGGAAGCTGAGCTGATCTTGAGGCACAGATAAATAGATAGATGTATAAAAATACATGCATGAAATGAAATGATAACTGAGGAGCTCAGTTACTACAGGCTCTGTGGCTGATGACCCCTGAATGCTGTTTTAGTGGCAGTTGAGCATAAGCTGCAATGTGAGAAGAATTTCTGTTTGCAAAAGGGGGAGATGTAAAGGGCTTATGCTCAGGTTAATCTAGGAAATAAAGACCAAGAGAACATGTTGACAGCACGTTCGCCAATCTCCAAACTCAATATAGGCCTGTGAAATATTTCTTTTAAATATAAATCTTGCTACAGGTCTGGATAGTTGAGGAACCCCAAACACCCCGGTGCTAAGCTCTTTGGGGATCTCACAGCTCAGTGACTGTAGTTAAGGAGTATACGCTTATCACTGCTCTGCCTTGGGAAGAGTAAATGTAGCTATTCGAAGCACCAGAGAAATGCCTGTACTAATAGTTGGAGCACGTAGCACTTTCTTTCCTCTAAAGACTGGAAAATCAGCCCCATGGCAATTATTGATAATGAACCTGAGCATGTAATCCAAGTAGGGGAGACTGTTGTAAATGTCTAGCACGTTGCTGATGTCATGAATACCGCTTTGATTAAATTATTCTTTAGTTCTCCCAACCGCCCCACATATAGACCTCCATTTGTCTTTGCATGTCTCTACATAGGATTGTGCCACCCTTGCCCCATGCTTCCTGCATCTGCTTGCAGAACGCTCCACTTGTTCCTTTCTTTAGACTTATATCTGGGACAGGGACTTTTTATTTCCTTTTTATGTGTCAAACCCAGCTGACGACTTGGGTCATTGGCTTCTTGATGGTGGCACAAAGCAAGTCATCAACACTGCAATTGTAATTGGTTGCCCAGAGAGGTGGTAGATGCCCCATCCCTGGAAACATTCAAGGTCAGCCCTGGACGGGGCTCTGAGCAACCTGCTCTAGTTGAAGAAGTCCCTGACCATGGCAAACCATTCTGTGATTCTATGATTCTATGGTTCTGTGATTCTATGATTCTATGATTTTTTTGAGGTCTCCGGCTTCCCATCTAAAATTGCCCCTTTTTTGCCACAATTAAGGGTGGCAACATGCTTAAATACATCCTGCCCCCCTCCAGTGGGGGATGGATTTCTATCTTTGGGGCTGCTATAACCAGATCTTGCTTAGAAAAAGACCTCATCAGGACTGTTGCCTTCACTGTTGCGGTGGAGAGCTCTGACGGTCACACACTCTTCTCAAGGACATCGAAGAGGAAGAGAAAATGTTACAGCACAGGACAGGGCAAATGCGCGTTGAGCATTACCGACGATTGCTATCCTTTTTAGATCGCTCTCAGTTCATCCAAATGCAATGCCAATTGAAGTGATAATGACTCCTCTTTCAATGGCAGCTTTCATTCAAAGTATTTTGATATGCCACTAAGAGTTACTTTAAAATTCCAGCAATAAATGCACATTCAAAGCAATACACTTAGTGCCTCAGCTGTAAAGTCCATATATGTTCCCATCAGCTGTATTTTTGACTGAATAAATGCTAGGCATGAACAATACTCTCTGCATTTTCCACAACCCTCCCTCCACACACACACACACACGCTCTTGCACACACACGTCCATGCATATGTTCTCTTTTCCCTGCTTTCTGAAATCATAGAATCCTAGAATCATTAAG
>NW_009230067.1:0-42743 GCF_000690835.1 Fulmarus glacialis
TCTGGGTCGCCACATTCCTTCTGGCGATGAAGTGTCCTAAGAAGACAAGGAGGACAGCAGTGCGCTGAAAGAGGGCTTTTCCCTTTGCATTTTGTCTTTCAGGTGAGGGATGTTTTTTGACATGCTAGATGATATCTATAGCCTCTGAATCATTCAAGATATTCTGAGGGAGGGAGAGAGAGAGAGAACAGGACAGGACAGACAAATCATAAACAAAAATGTCATTTTCTATATTGTTGGCATGATGTTGGTACTTGCTGCTGCCATTGTATATCTTTGCTAAAAGATATAGATCAGTTGTCATAAGGAGTGCCAATAGATTGATCAATTATATGACAAACGACAGACTGATTTATGTCTGTACTGACTCCAGTCATGAGTTAGGAAGGCACTGTTGCTAGGAAGCCAAGAGCGGTGAGGATTTCAGCTGCAGCAGGAAAACCTGGATTCATCATGCTGCGCGCTCTAAATCTCTTTTAACTCCTCAGAAAAAGCATATTTGTTTTTCCAATCTGTATATTTGACTTCATCCTCTGACAGATATACAGAAAACTGCCTCCGTGAATGGATGACCTTACAATAAATCTTTAAAAATTATTTAATCTCCCTCTGAAATACTACTTTCCCCCTTGTTCCAAAGTTGCGATATACCTTTTCAGCCCTACATCTGGCAATTAATATAATCACAGAGTTAAGCCGATACCAGAAAGAAGAGAATAATCTGGGGTCTTAAACCTACCCTTAGGATCTAAATAAAAAACTTCATTTTTCAAAAGAGCTGAGCAATAAGCAGCTGCAGTATAGGTCAAAGAAAGAGCTCTGAAAATCACATCATTAATTTCAGTACCTAAATATGAATTTGAAAGTCAATGCAATGTTTGAAAGTCAACGATAAGAATATTTTAAGTACTTTTAGCTTTAAAAATCTAACCTTAAGCTCCTGTTTTTCTACAGGTCATATCTGGAAGAGCTTGGCTTCTGAGCACCCAGTGGTTCAGCTGGACATGATGTAATTCATAAGCACTCAGTTTTCTTCAGCAGAAGGCCAAAGGTGTCCCAGATTAGCGTTACAGATATGAAGCCCGGCAGAGGAGTCTGGATGAGGCTGCAAAGCCAAAGTACAAGTCCCACAAGGCAAAGCTGTAATTTCCTCCAGTAAGCACAAATTCAAGTCATTTCCAAAACCCATTTTCCATTGCAAAACAATTTTGACAGACAAAGATTGACCAGCCATTAAGTTACACATATTTTTCAAAAAAGTCCTTCCCAAACTTCTTAATCATAAAAATTCCGCAGATCGTCATTCAACTCTATCACCACACTTTTCTGTGTCAATAATCTGTAATCAATAGAGTTCTGCAGATCACCTTGGGAAACACTAGTCTACATCTTCATAAGGGTTTCTTAATTTGCTTACAGGTTTTAAACATCACCTTTGAAAGAAACAGAGAGAGCAGTAGAGCAAACTAGTTTTCGTTTTTGTTGTTATTGTTTATGTTGTGAAACACTGGGAGGAGTAATGGAAAGAGAAGGGAAGGAAGGAGGGTTTGGATTAAAGTGTATGTTCGAGTGTATGTTCAAGGATATATTAATGTAAGTAAAATTTTAGAAATATGCAAACATATAAAATTTCCTTTGGAACACCTTTGGAACAAGGGGGAAAGTGCCATTTTATTTATATAAAATATTCCCAAACATTCAAGTCATCTTCCAAAACTAAGAGAGAATGTCTAGATGGCTCTTTTAAAAGTTTCTCTGCAAAAGTTTGAATGTTATTATTACATCATTTTTTAGAGCAAAATTGTGAGAAACTAAAGCTAAGTCAAAACAAATCATGTGTGACCTCCACAAAAGCTAAATTGGAGTCTGTACATTTATTTTTAAATAATATTTTGTTGGCTTCTCTGATCTAGATGTGCAGTAGGCCAAGCTAAATCCTTCAACCTTAACTGAAGCCCAATTAACTAAGATAAATTGTCAAATCACTCCAGAGAGGTGATCAGCATTATTTAATCTTCAAAGTTGAGGCTGTTGGCCAAAATAGGTGTTCCATTGAGTACCACAGAGCACTTGCTATCAAATCCACCATTTCTCTAGCCAAAGTATTTTGTGTCATAGACAGATCTCTTAAAGTTGGGAAACTTTGAAAATCCAGTCCCAGAGTTCCTACAGTTTCAGACCAAGGCAAAACAACCTGTGACTGCTCTATATACAACATGACCCATTTTTTTTTCTCTGAGGAGTTATTCCTTCCAGCCACCTTTTTAATCTTAGATATATTAACAAAAGCCCCAGTCCTTCAGCCTTCCTGTTCCACCCGCTTGCTTCAGCTGCATCAGTGGAGCCACACAGAATTGGGTAAAATGGGGTTTATTTACTTTCCCATGCAGAGTTTTTGATATTGCCAGACTGAGGTGTTAAACACAGGCTTTCATCATCTTGCCAACTAAGTCTGCCCCTCCAAGACCAACTCCGGACCTAGCTTTCTTGCACAACCTGGGAGCTCAATTCAGTGGTGAGCTGCAGGGAGCTATGGGGCTGCCTTAAGCTTTACTATTCAAACCTGGGTGCAGCTGTACACTTCATGGAAGTCTGGGCACAAGCATTGCCCAACTTTGTACGCTAGGGTATGCACAATATTGGTCATTGTCAATGAAGGGGACTGCAGGATTTCAATCCTCCCAGTATCCCTACCTCTGGCCGCCCAACTTTTAAATATGGAAACCTCCTAGCCAGGGTGAATAGAAGTACAACTTTCTCTGTATTGTTTCTAGCAATCAAAGAGTTAAATGCCAATTTGTCTCCTCAAAATATTGAGAATCTTTAAAGATTATTTATCTTTTACATTGTATCTCTGAGTATATTATCTCTCTTTTAATTTTAGTTCTAGTCTCGTATTTCCATGATAAACCCTTGATGTTATGAGCATCAGATATTGTCATTGGTTTTTTAGACAAAAAGAAGTTACTATGATCCAAAGCTACCATGTTAGCTTGTTATTCTGTTTATCTGTTTATCTGTCAGGATGAGAAGCCTGTTTATCAGGATTAGTATGGGAGGTATTACAGATGTCTCTCATGCATTTCAAATTCAGCCTTCTCAGCAGCGAAGTCACAATTCTAGAAGGGGCACATGTGGAAAACAATGCAGAGCACCCTTGAATTTAACCCTTGAAAATCAGATTTCACTAACAGTTCCTCATCTTCAAATTGCCAGCAGTATACTCACCCTCATTATACAAATATTCACAGAATTTTTGTGCTTAAAATACTCTTCAGTAATGTATAACAGAAAAACCTATGGGTGTTTTGCTATTTGCAAAAAATTGACCAAACCATGTATGCTGAACAGGATTTCAATAACACTGCTAACTATGTGAAATAAACTGGACCCACTTTCATGTACACATGCTGCTTTGCAAGGTCTGTCATGGATTTGTTTATGACCATTTAAGAATGCTCAGGCTATAGAAAAGGATGTTATTGAACTCTTGCATGAGGCAGAGGGGATGCCAAGGATATTTTTTCTATGAAGATCTGCTCTTAAACTTGCATTACTGACTGTATATAAGATTCATGGAGCATAAAAAAACTTCAAGATAGACATTGTGAAATAGTTCTGTTCATTTAGTAAGAATATTTGCTTTGCACGGAGAAGGTGATATATGCTAGCTGAAGTATTGACATTAATATTCATTTGGATATGCCTGGTAGACTAGGAGAAATTCTGAAAAAGACAACTGTGCAAATCAGCTTAGGTTAATAATTATAATTAAGTGAAATGTTTTCTTTTTTTCTGCACCAGCAATGGGATTCCTTTCACTTAGTTTTGCTAACTAACAAGTAAATGTCTCATTTCAAATAAACAGCCATGTCTTCCAATTGTTCTCACTAGAGGAAAGAAGACACAACTTCTCTCAGTCACCATCTATTTTAGGATGAAGTAATCATCTACTCTCTTTAATGACCATAGATGGAGGTTAGATGACTGACTTAATCTGGACACATGACTTTTAGCTGAATGTTGGTGAGATGAATATTGTCTTCGGTGTACAAACACCAAAGCCCAATATCTGAAGCCCAGTACTGTCACTGAGAGCAGAGTAAGTTGCAGGTGACTTTTCATTTTGAACATGAGGCTGTGCTATTTAGGTTCATGCTTTTCTGAGGAGTAAGCATTTAGGCACCTGTTTTGAGAGTCTAGTTCATCATATGATACAAATACAATGGCCAAGCACAACAATAAAAATGTGCAAAGTAAAAAATTACTTTTACAAGAATTTCACCAATAAAAATCGAACATTGAGTTTCCAGAAGAAACCTAAAGCTTAAACTACAAAATGGGAAAAAAATAATGTTTTATTTAAAGGCAAGGATTTGAAAGACCGTAAGGTCATAAAGTCAAGGTGAAGAAGGAGGATGCTCAAGGCCAACAAGGGCAGCAAAAAAAGAAGGCTAAGAGTTGAAAGGGCAATACAGAGTGCTTCAAGTCAACAGAATATATCTACTTATGTGGATAGATTTAGAATTACACTTGTAGGGAGAACAGAGAGGTTAACAGAACATAACCCATGAAGTACATAATTTGAGAGATCTGGGGAGGGGCAAGTCATAAAAAAGTCCAGTTGAAAATGAGAATGACATATGTAATGTAGAGCAAATGTAGTATAATGCAATAGAGTATTATAGAGGTCATTATCCTTTCTTGGATAATTCTAAAACTCACTTTTTTCACCTTAATTACTATTCTATTGATAAGGAAAGACACATCTTAAGCTGGTATATGATGCGGTAAGGGAAGGGGCAGCTTCATTTAGCACAACTTGTTCTCTGCAGAGAACAAAAGCCTTTTGCCTTTATGATTAAATATTCTTCTTTTGACAAAAGCATCCAATTAATTGCACATATGTTGTATCCTACCCACAAAACCCAAACGGCAAATGCTCTCTGGGCAGATACTTGATGTAAGAGGAAGGAAGGGAATTTTATATTTGTAAAGACAAATGACTTCAATGTCAACTTAATTTGAAACAATTCTTCCAGAGATTGAAGTCAGTCATGACTCAGGGACTGGAAAGATCCAAACCATGGCAAAGAATCTTACTTCCCAAATGAGAGACGTGATACAAGTGTCTTGAACTGAAACAAAAGAATTATCAGTGAAACTTGCCTTTCTAAAAGTCAATATCATAAAAAGCATGGAAGTAACATGTATTATATTTTTATTTTGTCCAGACTTTAGGTTAACAAGGTGTGCTATCCCTGTCAGAAATATGAATGTCCACCCTTACTTTCTGCTGGATTTCACGTGGGTGAGTACTGACTTGACTACTGAGAACAGCAAAAGGGTTGTTTTAATTAGCTATTATCTGCACCTGTTTGGGACATAATTCTTATTAAATGTATGCACATTATTTATTATCTATTGAAAAAAAAAATTCTAAAAACTGGCTGAAATGAGAAAGAAGAGAATGGCATTTTTTTATGCCAGGCTTGAATGATATGGAAGGCAATGCTATTCAAAGTGCCAGCAGCATATGCCAGCTTCAATTAGAACATAAAAGGAAAATCTGTTGCTAAAATATAACAGCACACTTTGAGGATCTTACATGTGCTTATTCTGAACTTAGAGAGTCGAATATCCTTAAGAAATTCTAAGTTTTGTCATTTCATTGAAGCTATTGTTAAGTATTGGTCTTATTGCAGGATTCTCTGAATGAAATACTGTGTCCTGTGCTTTACAGAAGTTCAGAATAGATTATCATAATGATCACTTCTGGCCTGAGAACCTTTCTGTCTGAGAAAGTATTCATTAAAGTTATTTCATCTTGTCCTTCCATGTCACCTTTCCCAGCTAATGTCTACAGAAGGAATGAGATAGCTGCATTTCAAGCGAATATATCAGTGGGCTACAGTGCTCCCTGCCATGCTGGAAGGACAGTGAAGTGCAAAGAGCTTTACTCCAGAGAGCTTGAGGTAAATCCGTATGATATGGCCTGAACTGCATAGGGAAAAAAAGATTTCCACTGTACTTTCCAGTGCTGCTACACAGTCCCCACACTGTTGCTGAAACAGCCACACAGCACTGTATAATCCACAGGGTAAACTGATGTATGACAATCTCATGTGAAACTCTCATGTGTTGCCTTTTCAACCAAGGAACAGCTCAGAAGTCCTTATTCCAGGAGTCCAGCACTTCCTTTGGTGGTTTATTCCCTTTACTGGAATTGGTCAGGAACCACAACCCGTGTCTTTGAAGATTTAATGTCTCAGAGACCCACGTATCGACCAGAGTTTGGAACAGGCTCAGACTTCATATCTAGGATCAGTACCTGCTATCCAGGATACTTTCTAGGAAAAAGTTTGGCTGATCTCCATAGCCTCCACAAAGTTCATTTAAAGGGACTGAGAGCTGTCATGGACTGCAGCTTAATTTGAGCAGCCCAGTCCATAATAGAGTTTATAATACAAGTCTATCTTAATCACAGATCTTTATCTATTATCTTCATGTAAAACACACACTGGCCAGTTACTGTTTTCTCTGTGGTGCAGTTAAGTTGCGTAAAATGCTAAAATGCCATTTGGTTTAAAAAGGTCCCAGAGTAATCAAAGCCGTCTTAGTTACCCCCTTCCTGTGCATTATAGGGAAAGTTTCAGAAAGTTACCACCATTTACTTTTAATAGTCTAAAAATCTACACATAAAAGTAAAATTTTAAGTAACTTGCTATAATTTTTCTCCTGAGAACTTTTTAAATGTGTCAAGTGGCAGGACTGTTATTTTTGAGACTTTGGTTTAACATGACATTGCACGTACCCTTTTGGCCTCAGTTGGCAGAGCCTTATACTTACCTGCTAACCTCCCAAGCACTCCTTAAAGATCTACTGGATACTAAATATGAGGAAAATACTAGCAGGAATAAAAAGAGAACCTAGATATTCCTGCCTGAATATACACCTGAATACCTTTAGCTAGTATTCAGTTAAAATGCTCATTAAAAGAATATTTAAAGTTAAAAGAGAGATATGAAGCAATCCCACTTCCAGATCTCTGGCAGACTTGGCAGACAAGACTTTTAAGATTATTTGCCTTTCCGCATAGGAACATGACATCTCTTGAGCAGAAGCTGCATGACCTGGTCTGCTATGGAAAAATGTATGTGGTCGCTGTCAGTTTATCCTCTTTCTCTATGTGATAATAGCAGTAATACTTTTCCCCCTTTCACTGGTACATTCCTTTTGTCTGGTTTTATTTTCTTTTCTGATTTGCAAGAAGTATGTGTCATGCTAAGGATTCAAACCTGCTGCTTTTGCATCAGTGACATCAAATGCAAAAATTATAAATGAGGCTAATCAAAAATCATTCACAATTCCTTGCCTTCCCCAAAGAAAAAGGAGCTTTGAATATAATAGTCTGTAGAATCTGACTAATGCCGTCATTTTTCTCCTTTCCAGTAGGAATAAAAAAAAAATATCTTTTGTGGGTGCAGATTACCACCAAAATCTTATTTAAAATATAACTCCTGTGTCATATCAAGCTATCGAAATTGTTCAGGGTCGGAATATTGTGCCCAGTCCCTAATTTAGGATTCTGGGCTTGCAGTGCACTTCTCATTACTGTATCCTGAGCACGTCTAGGACAGTCTCAAGATTCCGTTCCCCAAACTTTTACAAAAACCTCTAAAAGAAAAGAAACAACCTGAAACTTCAGCCAGAGGATCAAAAAGTCCCCAAGTTAAACTGTCTGTGATTTCTAACCATCATATTCACGTTCAAATTAAAACCAGCCAGGGAAACAAAAGCCCTGCTTTAGCGAACATACAGTCTAATATCAGCAGATTCAATGCAAATGACTAGGAAGCACATGCAAATCTAAGAGCAGATGGTATAGCCAAAGAGAACAGCTTTGTAATTTTGGGTAAAATAAGTTACTCTGTGGTCAGTTTGGAAGTGAATGATTGCTTGTTGCATACACAGTGAGGGGGTGTCTCGTGCAGAGGTTAGAGAGGGTAAATAAAGGCACAAAAAAAGTCAGAGAAGCAAAGGGAAATTAACTTAGATATAGTCAAGCCTAATTAACATCCGGTATAAAACACTCAGCCAGGCCCCAGGCTGCAGAAGGAGGGAGAGGATTGCAAGGTGACAGCAGGAGAAGGGTGGCTTCTTCAAACCGCAGCAACTCCATCACCAAGAAGGATGCCTCTCTGGCTGTAGGGATGGTGCCCTGGGAGGGCAGCAAAGAGGTTGCAACAGATGAAGAAGTTGCCCCAATGTCACTGTATCAAACCGCATAGTAAAGTATTGCATCATTCTTCTGGAAGATGCAAAGTTTTGAATACTTAAGAAAACCTATCCAAAAATAGACGATTGGGGATTTTTTAGGGAACATTATACTCAGCATTATGCTCAACAGCAGCCCTTTTGAGACATAAATTGAGACAGCATAGCAGAATATATGGTAAAAGTTTTGGGGTTTTGTGTAGAAATCAACAACACCTTATCTATATTTGAAATACATATATTTGAAGGTATTTTTCAGCAACAATATTGCAAACATCCTAAAATTCATCAGACTATAAGGGTCTGAAAAGGTATTGTAAGGAAAAGCATATGTCAATTGCTTCTCCTTTTTCCCTATCCCCATTTTTCTATTTGTCTACCTCCAGATCCTTTAAATAATTATTTTTTTTCTAAAACAATTTGTGGGAGTACATCCAGATTTATGAATCCAGAATGCATTGCATACTTTATACCCTGCAATAATCGAAAAAGAGTAGAAACTGTGCAAGAAGGTATTAGGATGGCCTGCATCAACATCGGATGTTTTCCACCTTATTTTTTTTATCCTTCATCATTCGTTCAGTCCATTTTACATGGCAAGATATTGGACTTCTGTAATATTGCTCAGGAAAGATTATAGAATTCTACAAAAATCAAAGAAATGTCTTAGGAAATCATGCTGCTGCACCAGGGTTTGGGATGATTATTTTTATTCAGAATCTGAGAGACTGTTCTGCAGCCAAGAGATATTATGTTAAGAAATGTTGAAGATGGACATAAATAAGCCAACAGAGCATGCATGTGTGTCACGCTATGTCCTAATACCACAAAATATTATGCCAGAATTAGATGCAATTAGAACAGAAATTCTGTAAGGGCAGAAGAGAGCACAGTGAAGCAGTGTTGTGAAAGTTTGCAGGTATCCTTGTATTTATTTCATGTGGATTAAAGCTGTTCCCTCCCTTTCAGGAACATCCTATTTCCCCAGGGAAAAAAAAAAGGCCATGGACAAGAAAAAGACAGTCAGTTGTCTAAGTCCTTTAATAAAGAGTACTGAGCTGCATTGTTAAAAAGCTGCAATGACTTACTCTCTTCCAGAGGAAAAATATGTGGGATAAATTAAGACACTCCATTGCTGTAGTGGCTTCCAGGACAGAGCAGTTTCATGTCATTCATACCGTATACCAAGCTGAAAAGTTAGCCTTCTGTTGTTGCCTTCCTTTAAATTAGTAAGAAAAATTGCATCGTGTTCTCAGTTACTAGAAATAAAAGAAGCAATCTGGGAACACCAGATGAAGCGAAGGTTGCCCCAAAACGTCAGAACTCTCTCTGCATTTACTCTACATTATTAGGGGACGGGAGTAAATTTGGCAGTTCATTAGCAGGCTCAGTACTGTTAGGAGTAAGGTGATGGAGCCCTTAGGTAGAAATAGCCTTGGATAGACTAAAGAAGCTACCAACCTGATAGATCTTTAGAAAAAAAACCTACCTTTGTTTTCATGAAATACAAGAGGAAATAATGGGGGAAAAAAAGTTGTACTTATATATTTGTTTTTACATTTTAAAAAAATAAAAGCATTATGGAATACCAGAAAATGAATATGAATAACAGCTGATGTCCACAGCATAAATTTGATGCTGGAACCAGTATGAAAATAGTTTTCAGCTTAATGAAACATTTTGAAATCTCAAAAAGAATTCATGCTGAGTAGCAACAAAAAATCAAAGGTTTGAAAATTTTAATGAAAAAAAATCTGGAAAAAATTACACTGGATCAACTGAACAATTTTATTATAATTTTTTTTTTTCATTTCTTATTATCTTTGTATTTCTAAACAAGAATAATTTAGAACCAAAAAACCCTAGAAATTAAAAAAAAAAAACATGAGAAGGCATTGAAATATCGTGATTTAAATATAGCTCTCACCTGCCGCCTAACAGTTTGGTTTCACATACAAATGAAATTATATGAATCAGCCATGGCCTGTTTTCTACAGATAAGGTTGCATCCTATACCATGAAGTAGAGGTCCAGAATACTCCTAATGGAACACCCTTGCATAACCAAAATTACTTCCATAGATGGCACACTGAAATGGAAAGAGAGAAGGGTGTTCTGTGAAGGCCGGAGAGCACAGTGTTAACTCTGCTCTGAAGATGACTTTTTTCAGTAGAGAATGGAAACCATGTCATAGGGAGCAGGAAAGATCCTGCCATGTGACATAATTGTGCTGTAGTCCATTTCCATTGACAACACTCCACAACATAAAATTCATTATAAGCCCACCAAAAAATACAAGCTGAATCTCAGAAATACATAAAAGAACCATCTGCATTAATGAGATGGGTAAAATCAGATATGGCCAGAATGTGTCTACAGAAAACACAGAGCAGTGGTGTCATTGATTTTTAGGGATCAAAGGAAAAATCGATGGATTGATGTATTTCAGTCTCAGAAAAAACATTTTGTGAGTCTTTAATTTAATATATAGAGCTCTAAAATCTGATGGCAACCTCTGTAAATAGTCTTTTCTTTCCATAGGAATAATTAAAAATGGGTTTCTATGTTGTAAAGAGCATCCATCTGAACTTCTCCAACTCACTTGCCAGCACGCTGTCATAAGCTATCCTACGGGACAAGTACGATAAAAAAAAATCATATGACGTGATCCATTTAGTTCTGCCTGTGTTCAGCCTTGCATGTATAGAGATAGGAAGACATATTTGTGAGGACTGTGGACTATTTTATAGGATCTAAATGAAGAAGTCTTCTAGATATAGTCCAGTATTTTCATCACCCTATATTGTCTGATTCAGGAAAGTGATTCTTTCACCCATATATCCTGTTTTTCTAGCCCTATTTCCTTTTACAAGCCTGTAAATCATATAAATAAGAGCATGCAAAGGGAACAGTTATTTTTAAGTAATGTTAAATACATTCATTGACAACTCTCATTGGTGTCTCTTTTTCTGTACATCCTTGGTAGATCACAAATAACACATAAAGCAAGTGATGTGGAAGATGCCTGAAAAAAGAAAAAAAAAGAAAAAAAAAAAGTAAAATTGTGTCATTTTGTCTCTGATGACTGCAAAAAAATTACTGCATTGCTGACGTCATACTTTTCAGAGTGCTTTAGGTTATACATGAAGGCAATGCTTAGAGTAGGAAAGGACATCCAAGCATAAATATTAGGAGATCCAATAGGATTCTGGATTTTGGAAATAAACATTTTCCTTCCTGTTCCTATCAAACTATGCATCCTTCCAAGTAACATTCTGTGAGGTTAATTATATTCCATATTGAAATAATGGTGTAAGTATTACAAGTAAATTCATAAAATAACCATAAGACTACAGACTACTGCTGTGGAGTACTGTATGGGCCAGCTGGTCCATTTTACATTATCTTCTCAACTAAGAAGTCGGAAGAAAAAAAAACTTCTACGTCAATACTGTATAAAGGTCAATGACCAGAGAAGAAAGAGAAGTGGTAAAAAAAGAATGTAGAAAGACTGAACTAATAGTATTAAAAGAGTAAAACAGGTAATTTTTTTAGAGTAGAAGCTCTTAATTGAAAAGAAAGTCATCCCAGACCTACTGGAATCTAAGAAAAAAAGATTGAATTGCTTTTGATGTAACATTTCAATAGTAAGGAGACATTCAGAAAACATTAACACTGAAAAAAATGTCTTGGGGACAGCAGGGCATGGAAGAACTTTTGAACGAACATGCAGTGAAGACCGATGTAATTCTGGGCTCCTTGGGGAAAACCCTGCTGCCATGATCCTTGCTTGAAGCACTATGGGAGTTCATGATGACTGCAGAGCACCACAAAAGCACCAGCAAACAAAACCAGAATGGACAGGAGATGCAACAGCGTTGTGAGTAACAATGAAAGAAAACATTAAGTTGTATCATTCTGAATTGAATAGTGCAATGGAGGCTGGGAAGAGCACATACAGAAAGCAGAAGAAAGTAGTCCCCTGTAGTAAGTCCTCCAGCTACTTCCTAACATCCTGGACAGGGTCCTCCTTTCTGTGTGGAGCTTTCGCAATTTTATTTTCTCCTGTTTTTGACTCTTGAGGTCAGTTTCTCTAAAAGCGCAGCAGTTCACTCAATGAAGAAAAAGTATCCCCCTGTTCCACTGTCATTTTCATATCTTTCACCTTTTCTCACCTTTTCACACTGCTGTCTTCAAAACAGGAGCAAAAATGAATGATTCTACCATGTTCTCACTTGGAACAAGCTTCCATTTTAACTTTCCCTTTACATATAATATTCCTTCAAAAGCTACTCAAAAGGATGTGTGCTGGGTGTGTGCTTTCAATCGTACAAGGGAAGAAAGTAGGAGAGAACTATGTTGGCTTTAGTCATTAAGCTGTATTTGGGTTTGAAATAACCATCTGACTGAATGATCCATAGTTTCAACCACTGAAAACAAGAGTGAACAAATCAATGGAAGGTGAAGTTTTCAAAAAATGCTGCGTTCACAGTGGGAGATCATTATAATAATTTCTTTCTATCTTTGATTTCACTGATGTTTTTCCTTCTGAACTGAAGTGGTGTGTAACTTCATAAGCCATTGCATTCAGATTCAGAAATCAAATCTTTGGTGTTGATGAGAAAACAATGTCATTTTTTGCCAACTGTCATTTAATGACTTAATGCATTTTATCACAGGAGGAGCTGTGTGAATGATAGAGGGCTTCAGTTTGCCAGTAATTTATAGATTTTGAAATATGGCTTAGTTCCAGTTGGAAAGGAAACCAAACTTTTCAAATTTACATCTGGGGGAAAAAAAAAAAGTCCAGGAGAGGTGGGACAGAAAAAGATATGTTTTTCTAGTAATTCAAATAATTTTATTTCAGTTTTCAAATTGAAATGTAAACTTGCTATAAAACAAAACAGGATTTTGAAATGAAAACAGTTCTGCCAAGAAAAAACTGAAAACTTTTCATCAAAAATATCAAAAGGAGTTATTTTGACATTGTTGAAACTTTGTCCCTGCTCTTTTAAAATTATAGCCCAGCCAAAAATATCTTATTTTATTAAATAATTGGATTTCAACAGAATGACATAATATGATGGAATATGGTTCTGTCTAAGTGTCTCTCAGCTTGTCTCATAAGTCCAGACTAATAGGATTCTCAAAGCAAATACTGAGAAACCCCTAACAACAGCCCTATATAATTATCTGATGACCACTTTGAAATTTACCTTCGCTACACATTAAAATCCTGCTTCTAATTTGGGGATTAGAAGGTAGAGGGTTGGAAATTTGATATCTATATTGCTCAGTAATTTGAAATGAATATATTAAAGTCTAGCTGATTGCATTTTAGCAAGCTCTAGTGGTAACAACGTGAAAAATCAAAAAAGCAAAAACATAAATGCAAGATATAAACAGTGATCTGCATTGTAGCATAATCCAGCAATAATTTAACCACCCCTGATGCTACAATAAGGAAATGATGTCTTTTCCAAGATTAGCATTCAAAACTTAGAATTTCTGGTAGCTCACTTAAAACCAGTATATGATACTGCACTTAAGTCTATGTTAAGATCTGCACTTACAACACCTGTGGTACATTTTAGGAATTAAACATAGCCCTATATTTGGCCCAGTAGATCAAGCAAAAGTCTGTATATAAACATGCATAACATATATAAAACACCAATTTATAATTACTTGTGCAGTGGAGTCTCTTTAAATGTTCGCTTTTAATGTATTTTGCTTTATGAGTTCCAGTTACCTGGTTCTAGCTAAATGAGCAGTCATCCTCCTATAAACAGCCTGCTGGCTTTTCCTCCCTGTCCTCCTTGTATATGTGCAGATAGCAAGCATCTTCTCATAACTGTGGCAATTTTTAGAAATTATATTGCATTTCAACACTGAAACCCAAAGTGTGCCCTTTTCCCCCTGCTACTTTTTTTATTCCTGTTTCCATACAGAAAATACTCCACAGGCAGTTACCGACAAAGATGTTCTCATCACAGTGTGATTCCTCCTAGTGTGTTGTACCCATTGCTGCAGTGAAATGAGTTTTTCCTATGCATTGATGGTTTTAGGGAAAGTGTCTCCAGAGTGCAGATGCATTGCAGATTACTTTGTGACTGTACATAGCTGTTCTGTCGAAAAAAGCCATGGCAGTCATATAACTGAGCTGCACGGAAGGTCAGTCTCTCTCTGGCCTGCTTACATAGGTTTTCTTGCTATGTTAGCCATGGGCTTGACGGACAATGTGAACCTAGCCCCTTCTGGTGCCTTATTCCTCAGTACAGTGCAATACAGGGAACGGTCCATCATTGTACTGCAGTGCTGCAAGAGAAGGGACTCACAAGCCTGGGTATTAGCAGGGAGCCCTCTAAAGCACCCAACAGCAAACCCTAAAAAGAAGAATGTAATTTAGCCCTTATGTCAGGTGGCGGAGGGGAGGATAGTGCTTTACCCTGGCTTGGTTGGGACTCAGAAGGAAGTTCAACGATCGACATTTTGCACTTAGGTGCCACTCTTGAAAGCCTAGTACATGCATAGGTCTGTCTATACAGGTTTGCATCTTCATATAAAGTGTGTGTTTTCTTCAATACATCTGCTACCGTCCTCCAGAGGACAACATGAGGATGACAGGCCTTAATATATATGTATCACTAGGACCTACCTTCTGAAAGCAAGTAGGTCTGAGATGGCTGAAGTAATAGGGATGAACATGGGGAAGAGAAAACATAGAGGGCACAGCAGAAAGAAGACATAGTGGAAAAGATTTCAGCAATACTATCAGGGGACCACAGCTGAAAACCGAAGCTGAACACTTCGTCTCCAGGGCCACTACATAACTAAGTTCCTTGGAGCAATGGACGAGTCGGCTACTTTGTCCAACAGCTCTGTTGCCTTCCTGCTCTCATTAGAGCCTTTTGTTGGTTTTGTCAGCAAAAAGTCTTTCAGTCCACACTGCTCAAAGCCAGCTTTTCCCTCTTGTAGATGTTCAGCAAAAGGATTCACTGGCACAAAAGACCTGGGCACACCTGGTACCTGATGCATCTGGCTGGGCAAATTCACCTGAGAGATAAGGGAGAGAAATGCATGGATGCGGACACGCACAGCAGGATTGCTTGGGAGCCCTTTATCTATAATTTAGCTCTATTTCACATTCCTTGATGTTTATTTATGGTCTGTATTTGTCTATATAATATATCGTAATCTGGCTTTTGGTATAACTAGACTTTGAAATTCCCTCAACTGAAAAGTTCTTCAGGAGAAAACAGTAGGGTTTGGGGGGTTTGATTTATGATCCTCCCTCCCCCTCCAGGTCTGTAAAATGTTTCATGAAACTGTTTTGTGGTTGTCTCAGAACTAAAACTACATAGGACTGTTTATAAAAGCTCCATCAGTACCTCCCAGAAATTTTATTTCAAAGACTTTTGTGCTCATTCGTGCTCACTTGTGCTCACCAGAGTCTTCTGCTGGACTACATTTCCCAAGGTAGCTTGAACTGGTTCACATCATAATTTCTGAAGACGGAGGTGCTGTAGAAGGGATGCTTTCCACCTTGCAATTGACCTACACACACACGCGTGCATGCCAAAAAAAAACCAAACGAACATGAAACAGCCATGCTACAAATCTCAAACTGTAAATCTTTGGCAGCATTTTAGCATGTTGATCCTTTCTTTTTTTCTTTTTTTATTTTCACTTTCCCCATTTTTTAAATGGAAAGCTCAAAATTTCCCATGCAGAAAAAACACTTTTAACCAACTATTGCATTTCAGTATAATTTTAAGAATCTGGGCAGACATACTGCAGCTAAAAATATTGGCATCAAAAGAGAACCTACTATGGAATTTGTTGTAGGTGCTGAGTTATAGTGGAGAACAGAGGTAAGATAAGTTAAATTATTCTCTTGGGCTGCATATTGCGGTAACTGTTGAATTACTTAAGTTTTAAAGTTTATTTAGAAATGTGTTTGTGTATGGATTTGTGAGCTCTTCAAATTTAAAGTTTAATAACACCGTTCTATGTTTTAATGTAAAAAAAAAAGAATGAAAGATAACAAAATTTTTCATTTTTAATGGGTTAGGAAAAGTTAGCAAAGAACACATTAAATTGAAGAATTGGTATTAAGGAATTAGGAAGTGGCATTTACTGTGCTTTAGTGCAGGAAAAGTTGTTCAACATTTCATAATCTTGCTGATTGCCCTCATAAAATTCTTCTGGGGAAATTCTGGGAATTAATTAGTATAATTTCACTTTCTGTATGTCTTATCACATAATACCCTAACTGTATTGAAAAAGATTCATGGAAGTGAGGTGGATTTCAGTATGAGAAAGTGGTCTTCATCTTACTTTCATGAAAAATCTTGTTTCGCTGGCATGAAGGTAATTCTGTTCTTGCTCAATACCGTTGCAAGCAATTATAACACCAACTATAACACTAACTTGCAAATAAGTAAAAATGAAATAAAGTCTTCACTAGGTCTTCTGAAACATGAAGTTAGGACTAGCTCCTTGAAGTAACAATTGAGCATGCAATTCATAATTCAGTTGGCTCCCAGCACCTTCCTTAGGAGAAAAACAGTAAGTTCATGCTATGATGAGGAGAAAATTTATTCTATAAATGCTTAAGACATCTTTTTGCTCCATAGTCAACCTGGGTCAACAGGCTTGTCAATTTTTCCTTTTTCCCAATATGGCCACTCTCTTGGTAATCCAACTAAGCAAACAGCAGGGCTCAGATATGGAAATAGTCATTGTTTCTCTATAGCAGATTTCAAGATTATTATTTTTTAATTAAAAAAATGAATATTTAAATCAAATCCAGTACCCAGAAATCACTGAAATAATAATCAAAATTTTCTTGACAGTTTCTGTTCATCAAAAACTGTGGTTTTGTGAATAACATTATTTTGGAAAGTCCTTTTTTAGTATAGAAATTGGTTTTTTGGAAAAATGAACTTCTGCCAAGGATGTCTATCAAACACTTGTTTCTTTCAATAAAACGTCAGCTGTAAGTGACCCTCAACAAAACACAACAGAGCAAAGGATCTGAGAGACTGGTGTCTTGCTATGATGGATGATGTCTTCTCATTATGGATTATTTCACTCTATATATTCAATAGCCTATTTTAAGTCATTTCATTGGAATCTTTTGCAATGACTGCAACTATAAAATATTGACTATTATTTTCTTGCATAGAAGAAAATGTGTATTATTCTCAATGTTTAAAAAAGCTAATTTCCTCCCATCTAAAAGCCACTTCTTCGGTGGCAATATCTTTACCAGTCTCAAAATCAGGTACAATTTCAAATTCACAATCATAGACAATGGAGCTCCGCCAGTTCCATCAAAGAAATAATCCCTGCAGTCACTCCAATTTCCAAAGAGAGCATCCTGGGGAGGAGGGGCCACCAGGTGTGACAGTTCTGTCAGGGTTCTGTCCAGAGAAGGATGCTCTCATTAGTGAGGGACAGACTCCACCCTTTTACTGACCTTGGTCACCATGAAGAAAATGATCTCTGGAATAACAGTAATAAAGTACATAAAGACAAATTAAGCTCAACGTGTTTGCATCAACATCATTTCATACTTAAGGAAACCAAGCAATGAGTTATGTGAGGGATGCAAGGAATAGGAGACAACAGCTTTACCATCCCGAAGTCCTTCAGGGTGTTTGCTGATGACCATGCAAGACAGTAACCTATATGTGAGGTCATGGATGAGCACTACTCCTCACAAATCTGAGGTAAGCTGATACAATTACACTTAATTCCCAGTTTTAGCTCTGTCATTATTACCTGGAAAATCTCCTCTGCTTAAGTCAAAGTCTTTAAACACACTAAGGAGGAAAGAAAAAGTATGTTGTTCCATAAACTGTGTCTTCATCTGCTACCGCCTACTGGGAATACCTTTGTGTATTGCCAGATTATGCTGCCAGAAAAGAAAATCTTTTAAGTCTTTTTTACCTGACTTAAATTTCTCCTCAGTTATTGTCTTATAAATCAGGATTTATTATTAGTCATCTCATCTACAGAAATGCTAAAAATATGAGCCAGGCTTTAAAAAGCATTTCTGACAGCGCCTTAGAAAGGCAGACGGGAACAGTTATGCGAGTGAGAGGATTTTTGCTCATCCCTTCCCCTCCTTTGCCACTGCAGAGGTCTGTGTTACAACCCACTCTCTGTGTAGACCTCCAGCCACCACAGCCCCCACCTCGACTGTTCCAGACAGCAGATTTCCAGCATTTTCTTAACGAGTTTACTCCTCCTGTGACCGTTCAGATGATTTCCTCTCTTCAAGCATTCATTCTGCCTGTTTCTTTTTATCTTCGCTAGCTTTACTGCTTTTTACCTGCATTAGCTATAAGTTTTTTCCTTTATGGTTCAACTACCAGTAGGCATATATACATGTGTGCATACTGATTCTGTGCATGTATATAGCTATATACAAGTGTGTATAAACAGGTATAGCTGAAAGACAGAAATGGCATGGTGGGGAGAGCGAGGGTGCCGGAGTTTGCATCTGTAAATGTAAACATCCCTGCCCAAGCTATACAGTCAATGTATAACAATTCAGATGAGCAAATTTAATTTACAGGTTAAATCTCAATTTTGCTAAAGGAATCTGAAATATTCATAAACCCGGTGGAAAAAAAGCTAAAAAAAGGGAAGGAGGTCCCTGTGCTAGGATTTGTTTGTTATAATTTATTTTCTATGAATACCATAATCTCATAGCAGCCTACTGAAATCAGCAAGTCTACTGTTGTGTAGATTAGGTGAAGAGGGCACAGTCCAGACCTCATTTAATCTTCAGCATAATTAATGTATTACTTTTACAAAATCTTTATGTATTATGTTCACATCCTATCCACATGGACACTGAAAGTACAAGTCAGACTTTAAAAATTAAAGCCTGCGACAAAATACAATAATAATAATAATAATAATACCAAAATTCAGCTGTTTTCTGCTGGGTCTAATTAAAAAAGAAAAAATCATCATTACCATTTCTACTACGCTCACAGAGACAAAAATAAGTAAGTAAATAAGATTTAGTCTGACAAGCCCTAGCAACATTTTTTAACCATCTGATGTGGTGGAGTGGCATGTTAGCAGGTGCCAAGAATAGGACACAGAGCCTTGTGACCCATCCTTCTCCACCACACGCCCTGTGGAAATTAATAGACATAGACCATATCCCTTGTTCACATCATTCAGTTTAAAGTCCACATGAATTAACTAATGATTGATTAATTAATTGTCAGTGATTAATGAAATGGTCATTGTAATTAATATTTAGTTCTGACCTGTGATTTTTTTTCAGATTTCTAACCAAGTGAAGCCCAATCTAACTTCAGATACCTTTCCCAAAGTTAAAAATGCAATTGAATAAAAAGAAGTCCAGCAGCTGCTCCCCACTGAACAGTAATGAGCACATTAAAAATTAAGCTAAGCAATACTCCATTCCTGATATAAATATCAGTCATCTTCATCTCACTTCCTCCCCCAAAACCCACTAAACAAGCAGGCCCTGCTGCAAACAGTGACATGAATTCCCATCAGATTAAAATGCAGAGAAAAATTCAAACTTTTAAAGCCTAATTAACAAAAACGCAACATGAAAACATGGTTTTCTTTTCAAAAGACAACAAGACAAGGAAGCTACGTAGTACAATAGCACTTAGCACTGACTCTTTTCTTTAATAAATCTACCTAAAAGATGAGCTGGGTTTAGCCTTCCCTGGGACATCGAGGGGGCCAAAATGCCCCTGCTGGGTCCAAGCACCGATGAAGGAGGGACCCTGTCTGTGCCACTGGTGATCCGCTGTGCCATCCAGTTTGTCTGGCACCGTCCAGGGATGCTGAATCTGGCAGAACCAGGAGCCAAGCCTCGGCGGTACCTGCTCTGCCCTCCCTTTGTGGTCACAGCCTTTACACCCCCAGCAAACTCATGCGTTCCCTCCTCCTCCCGCCAGGCTCCTTCCCTCGCAGCCACCGTGCCCTCGCTGTGCCCTCGCTGTCCCCTCTGAGCTAATCTCTGCCACCACAGCAGGGTGCTGTCACCGTTTCGCTCTACTGGTGCCACAGCCAATGTGCAAAGTCCCTCCTTCTGCTGTTGCATATTATTTCCATCAAGAGATGCTAATTATTTATTTGGAAACGTTGTGAAACATTTCCCTCAGTTTCATTATTGCGGCTGTAACCCTTTGGCCTTTATACTCAGAGCCTGTCATTCTTCAAAATGGGGAAAAGACCTTATGTTCTTACATATGACACTTGGTTTCCTTGATGGTGCACGTTGTTCCTCGGTTTTCACAGCTGTCTCCAGCGTCCTGGGCTGTGCACTGATATCTGTTATACACCATTTCTCTCAATTAATCACTGCATATAGACCAAACTTGTTCAAATGCTGCCTTTAAAGGAGAATCTGTTGGTGCTAACTGTATGCTAATTACACTCAGGTATCTGCTAGGAGATTATTACCATTTGGGGACTTGCTTATTGCTGTTCCTGGGATAAGGGTTTATGTTAAGTACCAAGGTGGCTTTATTGATATCCTAAAAACCAATCTGTCAAAGAGAGAATGTTACACTCTTATCAAGTAACAGCAATATAAAAAATTAAAAAGTTAATGAAATAAAGTTTTCTTGTGTCAATTTCCTTGCAAGTCATTTCACTCAGTTTTATCCTTTCTAAAATTAAAAGCGTTGTTACTCACAATGTTGGGGGGGTTTGCATCATGGCTATTTTAAGCATACAGAAGAGGTTTTGCCACAATCAAAATAAGTGAATTGTACAACCTTTCTTTCAATTTACTTCTAAAATCTTCATGGATCATACCATAAAGGTGATATATAAAAAATCTTGTTCTGTAAAGGTTGATGTGGAGTATTTGTAAAATTAGGAAGTTTCTGAAAGTTCCTAATTTCTGGCAATGTTGGGGAAGAGTTAGCTGGCAGAAGAAGGCATGCTTAGTTTTTTGTCAATATGGATCTTAACAAGATTCCCAAATAGAGGTAAAGGTTTCTCTTCGTTATACAAGTCTAATTTTTCCCTTGTGAAAGTTTCATACCGTAGTGCAGGCAAGGTAACAGCTTTTTCAAACATTTGTTCTGTTACAATTGCGTACTAGCCACCTCTTCCCCGGACCTTGTGTCTATAATATGCAGATGCAATACTGACCAGTCAAAATTCAGTACGTGATAGTTCCAGTAACATATTTTCTGTTAAATAATCAGAAGGTAAAGTACGGAAATAGTCTTGTCAGCGGGCTTTCCTTTTTCTGGCTGAGTGCCAGGTTAGAGTCATACTCCATCCTGTTTAGCCTCAAATAAAGATACTTACAACAGTACAGAGAAAAGCTACAAGAATGGTAAAAATACGGAAAAGTTTAGGTGCAGGAAAGGATTAGACAGTGATTCTTCAGGCAGGATAAAATGACTGTGACAAAAACCTATGAAATTACGTCAGACATGGTGGAAGCAAGGACAGACAGTTGTTCACTGTGTCACATAACACCTTAAAACCAGGGATCTGGACGTGGTTGAGAAATGCTCAGGAAGCAGCTTCAAAATAAAAGGAGATGTTTATCAACGTATGGTGTTATCACACTATTGAACTCATTGCTACCAGGTATGTGGGAGGTCCATGTTCATCCAGATTCGGATAGCAACTAGATAAATTCATGGAAGAAAAATCTTTGAGCGACTATTAAACAGAAATATGTAACCTCTGTTTCAGGAAGTCCTCCAAACAGATTTCTTGGCACTGAACAAACATCCTCGGGGATGGACGACTGGGTTATACACAGGTCCTTTGGGCTAATCTGCACAGCTGTTCTTGTGAGAAACACCACTGCTGTCCATGTGGCAATGCAGAGTTTGAGAAAGTACACAAGGGCAGAACCAGCTTTCATGTATGGGCATGCTTCATCACCTCCTTGTGACAGTCAAGGCACCACTGTCTGAGTAACCACAATCAGATGCAAAACATCAAAGTCACCGAACAAATACCAGCCGCAAAAAAAGACTGAAATAAACTCTCCTGCCCATGCAGCATCAATGCCTAAACAGGAGGGATATGGGGCTAACCTGTCACATAAGCTGGAGAGCTTCATTCACTGGAGATGAGCAATGGGCGTTCTGTGACAGATTATACACAGCCTGTGGGAAAAGTCTCCAAAATATGGGTTTGCTTAGACGAGAAAAGAGAAGACTCTGGGGAAATCAAGGATCTTCCACCATCTGACAAAGTTGCTAGAGAAAGGTGGCTGAGCTCCCACCTCCCCACACCCAGTGGGAGTAGAACATGATGAAATTGGCTTTTTTGTGCATTAGTGTAAGGGCTGGTTGCAGGAGAGTAAATTCTGTTTCTCTAATTTCTGTACTTCTTGCAAGAAAGTACCCTTGGGAGTCTGTGGATACAAGGCAGCTGCAATCACTATGCAAAACAGTCTGTGCCAGAGAATGATCTTTGTGAACTCAGCACAATTGCATATGCATTCTGTCTGGATCCCCAGGTGCAGCCATGGTCCTCCATGTACATTTGAGCCAGGAGCGTTCCAGTGAAGACAGTAAATTAGCTGTCTGTGAATCCAGATTGGATCTGATTGTAACCTGCAGAAGGCAGACAAATAATTCCTTCACAGTCAGTACCAGGGAAAGCCACACAGTCTGTATTTGGCTGCCATCTATATAATGGTAACAGTTCCTGTTTATTTTTAAAACCTATGAAAAGCCTGCCTATTGTAACCTGAGCACACAAGACCGACTGTTTTCCCAGCAGTTATTTTGCTTGATTAACAGAATAGAATCCTCTTTAATTTTGCTTGATACTCTATAAACTAATAATGAGGCTTTTTTTGAATCACTAGATATCGGGTGACGCAGAAAATCATAATATTCACCATGGGACAAATAATATTTTCATTTAGGTAAATGTTCCAGCTCTGATATGTCCAATATCTGATTTTCCAGGGGAAAGTCAGTATTCTGCTCAGGAGAGATGAAGTCAGACTGGAAGATGTACAGAAAAGGTTACAACCATGGACATAGGGAAGATAAGCTGTCTTCAAATACAGAAACTTTGTTTTTTGAAAGAACATGACTGCACACCACAACGTATCAGGATGATGAATACGAGGGATAGGCAGTGGCCTATGATGAATACGTGGCAGTTTTATGATTACTTATTTTCAACAATATGATAGCAACATTAATTAAATACATAGAAAGTGTTGTCCATATAGGCGACATATCCATTGAAGGAGTTTAAGCTTGTTTGTAGAAACAATTGTGAGAGATATATTCATTATGGGTGAATTTTGGGCAATGAGATAAATATTTTTATGGGTTTCTGTTCTTTAAGGACCTAACAGGGGGAAAGGACTTTGTACACAAGCAAAAATGTATTTTGAGAGAGTAACTTTGATCGCAGTGAGGTATTTGCACTAGCAGTGCCAAGGACTACATCCGAACTTGTTTCCCAGGGAGACAGGATGTTTTCCAAGAAGAATATCATCACACCTTGAAATAGCAATACAGTCCCCTCGCAGAGTAAGAGAGAACAGCCAAGAACAGCTTGACCTTTATGGGGGCTGTTAGGTGGTAGGGCTGTATTTATTTACTTACTTGCTTTTAGTTGTGTAACTGAAAGCGTGGTCCCTCATTTGCAGAACGTTGCATAGCCCCCAAATCACAGATACATAAAATCTGTTTGCCTTCAGACTTCAACTATAAACTCCGGCAAAGACTTCTTTTCTGGTAACAAAAGTGATTTGGCTTTTGCAGCTGTTCTTTAAGGGGACCAAGCCTCCCTGGCTGACAGCAGGCAGAGAAAGCACCGAGTGCTTGTTTGTGTGACTGCTGAGGGCAGCACAGACTTTGCATCTCTCCTCTAATGGGGTGCCTACGAGGTGAGGGACCTCACAAAAGCAGGTAGCACTCAGAAGCTGAATGGAACAGAGAGCAATGTGATGCATCTTTACGTATCCTTGGCAAAATTAGTCTCTGAAACTCCAAGGAGTTATAACTGGATCTAGCTAAATTAATTGTCTTTCTTTTATGTACTTGTATATCAAATAAAGGGACAATAATGTGTTGAAATCTAAGAATAACTTACAGTGAACTGCATCCCCTTTAAACTGTGTATAAAATGGGGCAGAGTAGAGGCTATGAATTACATTAGTGACTTTACCTCCCCCAGCCTTACTGAGTGTGAAGACATAGGGCTGAGTAGAAAAAAAAGAGAGGGGGCAGGGTTATCCTAAAAAATTGTGGACTTAAAAAGAAACAGGGGCTCTGGGGCAAAGCAAATACAGTGAAATGAAGGATGCTACTCAGTCCCTTCATTCCAGGACAAACTGTGCTCTGTTCCTCCCTGAAAGAAATTTTTCTAACCTGGTTTAAAAATTCCCAAGGCAGGAGGTTTGGCGTCTTCTGCAGGGAGCCTGTTTCAAGGTTTCACCTCCTTAACAGATAAAAAGCTTTTTCTAGTCTGTAACTCACTTCTTGGTCAAAACAGAGAACCAGAAACAGCATGAGAGGATGGATTCAGTGACACGATCTGAGCTTTTGTATGGACAGGATCTGAGACATGAGACATCCAGAATGGCTGAATTACTCAGAGAACAAAGTGAACTGATTTCTTCTTGTTCTGTCCCTCTTGTATGTACCCCCGAAGTCCACATTTCCTTCATGAACTGTGTGACAGTCCCCTTAAGAATGTGAGAGCGACCACATGGGGTCAGAGCAGAGCTCCTTCCAGCCTTTATCCTCTCCCCATCACCTGCAGCACATGCCTTATGAAGAATATATGACCAAGACATTTTGCCCAGGGTATTATTTCATTTTCCACTAATGTGTGTTTTAGTGAACAAGCATTTGAACTTGTGTTTTTATAGGCACTGATGCATTTTTCTTCCATTAATTTGACTAACTGCTTTCAGACTGCCTGCACAACATCCTTGTACAATGAGTTTGATGGTTTTACTGCCCAGTGAGTGAATAAATATCTCCTTTTTTGTTCTGATCCTGCTACCTGCTTCTTTCTTCCCTCCTCCTCTTTCCTACAGAGGAGCTGCAGCTCCAGGAGGTTGGCAGAAGAGAAGAACAGAGTCAGATCTGAAATGAGGTGGGTCTGTCTGTTTTCTTATGCTGAGCTATCCTACATAGAGAAGGTATTTCTAGCTTTATGCCACTCGCTCATATAAAAAATTCCATTCGCCACTTCTTTACAAATAGGTATATTTCTAACATGATAAGATATGATTTGGAGATGTGTGACTGGGATATTTGCATTCTTCACCTTAAAAACCAAAAAAAAAGTCTATGGTATATTCCTCCTTGACGGCAGTGTAAGTCATGGCTTGGTAGTTTGGAAAGACAAGAGTATATCTGAAAGCCTCATGGCCTTGGAGTGAACCTTTTAAGCCTGTTTAGTCATGGCGTTGCTGCAATCCATGCCCATAGTTTGTGGGAACTGGTGTTTGAAGCTAGGCTTGCAAACCGGAAAGGGTAGAGCTAAGACCATACATCATGCTGCTGTGATTAATGGATGGACAAAGTTGTGACTGATCCCTCACAATTAGGCCCAAAGCAGGTCTCGTTATACTGGTTTTAGATAGCATCATGATTCATGGCCTAGGAGGTCTACAAGACATGTCTAAGTGTAGAGAAACAAGTTCTGCCTATTAAACTGCCATGTCATGGTGGAAAACTGCCTGTACATCTAAGTTCACCACTGACCCCATTACCGAAGAGGTTCAGCCAGGCACCCAGATATCTTATAACTGAATGGTAGGGATCACACTTAAGAGGCCAACTTTTTTTTTTTTTTTTAAAAAAAAAACAGAACTTGGGTGTGCATCTAAAACAGTGTGAATTTTGTTCTCTCTGTTTGCAGAAGAAACCAAGATTTTTGCATTCTCTTTTGGCTGCAAATTCATTGGAAGCCTTAACTCATGGGTAATTTAAAATCAAAGCTGCATCTCCTTTACTCTAAGTCTTTCTCTTTATGACCCCACCCAGGATTAAGCCTACCACATGCAAGAAATAAAGTGAAACATGATAAAATTATGTAATTATCTCAAAAGCTTTAAAAATTAGAGTAACACAGAGTTATAGATTGTTCATAATTCCCTTGAAATTTTCTATAAATATTAAAAATTCACAGGACTAACTTTATGGTTTTGAATTCTTCTTGAAATACAAGACTATTATAGTACCTATTGTTATCTATCATTAAACAATGCTTTCATGTTAAATAACACTTTCCTGCTGTAATATCTACAGAGCTCATTCCACTACTTCTGCTCCAAGGCACAAGCACGTACTTAGTCTTACCTCGTGGAGACATTCTGCTACTTTCAGGCTTTTCAAAATTAAAGTTATACCATAAAACATGTTTAAGTGTATGAGTTGTCTTCTGTGACATGAGGAAAAAAAATCAGTTTCTGGATTATAAAAGACTTTCTAAAAAAGCATTGCACAAATCTCATTAATTTTGAAGGGAATTAAGAACTTCTTTTTTTTTTTTAAATCCAGCTATGAGTCAGTGCTTTGTGAAAGTCGTTGCTGAATACTTTCTGCAAATTGAAGTTGTTCTCAGACTGTTCACTCAGCCCATTTGCTCCTCATAACCTCTGAGTGTTCATTTAAATCACAATAAGCTAAGTGAAGAGCACACTCCTAGTACAAATTATCAGAGAAATAATTACAAGCTTTTCAAGATTTGCAAATATTTTTGGGACTAGCAAGAAAGTGGCCAATTACTACTACAGATAATGGGACTGCACATTTATCAGCAAAACAACTTATTTCATGAGTTGTTTGTTTGTCTCTCTTTTTTTAAATAAATAAGCATGGATACGTAAGTGTATATTTAACAAAGATGTGTAAGTACTAATCTAAATTCACATTTACTCTAGAATTTAAGTTCACCTTTAGCTTAGTGAAGTTCTACTCTTCTGTAAGGAAAATTCCACAGCTCTGAAAGTGATGTTTAATACCTGTATTTGTTCTTGGGTTACCAATAGAATACAAAGTCACTGCTTCAAAATAATGGTTGAGGAGTCTTTTCTGAAAATGCCTTTCATCTTTTTTCAATGAAAAATGTCTTTCTTCCCACTGCCATTGAAATCAAGCAATCTACCAGAAAGTAATTTTGACCATTGCAGACAGAAACGAGTTCAGGAGAGTCTTGGGTGAATAAGAAGGGCAGAAAAGGCTGAAAATATATCTGCTAGCTAAACGCTGCTTAGAAAATTGTTATTCTGATGGAATGTATCTCCTTGGGGTGCACATTTTCATCACAAATGAGGGATGTTGGTTTGCAGTGTTTACAGTATTAATGGATTATTCTTCCTCCTGATGCTCTGGTCATTTAATAGACTGAGCATTTTTGGTCATTGTTAAGCCTAGCACTTCTGAGATAATGCTTTCCTGACAATTCAAAGTTATTAAAAAATGCAAATACTGGGCCTCTTAATGTCATGTTCTGAGAAACTTGAGAAACTTAGTTCTGAGAAACTACCAAATCCAGTGGCATCCCTCATTTTAACTGCAGAAGATAGGACAGACTAGTGCATTCTTAAAGGGAAGATTTCAAAGAGTAAGCATCATGTAACCGAGGAGGTAGTAGTACACTCTCTGTAACACTTTCTTATTGTCAATATGGAGAATATTTCTTGTACCCAGGACAGGTATTCCAGGTGGGAAGCAGGAAAGGGTTGTTCCACAGGAGAAGCAGAGGAATGAGAGCTGGCCTCATGGAAAGCTGCGTTAGGGTAACTGCTGTTTCTTGCTTGAGGTTGCTCTGGTACAAGAAAAAGCTCTAAGTGTTGCTCTGAGCGTTTATTACTGTTGCTACTAGTGCCCAGGGGAAGAGGGTGGAGAATAATGAAAACTGTTTAAAACAATGGACTTTCTTCTCTTGAATAAAAAAAGATGGGGGCAGGGGGAGGGAACTTGAAACAAGTGAGCATCAGCAGGTCTCATTGCTCCTTTCTCTGTTTCAAGTAAACCCTCGGATCTTAGGATCCTGATGTTTCTAGAGGCACGGCTGGCTTCTGAGCAGGTGAAAGGGGAATTCTGTCCCCAGGAACTCATTGTCATGCAGAGGAATTGCTCCATGCAAGATAATACCACTGCTGTTTAATGCAGGCTGTAATTCTGTATTCTCAAAGTGATACTTCTTGAGCGTTTAAAGTAATAAGAGCAAATTTGATGTAAGGAATACACCACCACGGGCAAGGAGGGCAGATATCTGCTCCGAGATGTTCTGCATTCCCCTAACTACTGTGATTCCCCACAGGCCTCTGAACACTTACAAATCAAAGGTCTTCCCCTCCCTGTCAGGTCCAGAGTAGCAAGGGGAGGATTCACACAATACTCCAGTGCCCCCACTGTGTGTGTGGGTGTGTCCGTGCGTGCATGCGTGTGGAGGGGGTGGTTTCCTTTGCTGTCCCTCGAGAGAGCACAGTTCTGCCAGCAGTGTGTTATGACATCTGTTTTTACAAACTCAATAATGTTCAGCATGCTGAGAAGCCGGGGCGGTTTTGATGGATGAACCCACTACAACAGCACGATAACATTCTGCGAGCATGCACAAGGGATTAAGCAAGACACCAGCCCACTTCGGCGAGGTCAGGCTGTGCTCAGAATCTGGAAGGATGTAATATTAATGTCTATCTAATTGGTGAATTTGTCAATGCAGTGTTGCCATTAAACAGCCAGCCATCTGGACCCCAAGGTTTATGTGATCACAGCTGATTGTCAAAACAATGGCATTTCACTGACCTTAAGAAATTTAATTAAAATGTTGTATTACCTTCCATGCTGTAAAGGTACACAAACTGTTAGTTAAGAATGGGGTTGCTGCAAGGGCTGCTTCTTCTGTTTTCCAGGTCTACAGTGTAAAATCATTTTTGCATAGACACATATTCCTGGTAAATCTAAAATAACATGTGCAACTGCACTGACATTTTGAGCAGGTCACATTTCCTTGCTGTGTGTTCTAATGATTCAGCAGCAACCAGAAGAGATTTTTCCAAAAAATAGTACTCTGCAATTCCATTCATCTCTTTTTGACTTAATAGCTTATTTAGTACATTCATTGTTCAATTTATAGCTCAGAAGCTGTTGTAGTAGTCCCCTGTTTTGGAAGTAACCATTTCCAAGGGTAAAAGTAATTCTGAATACTAATATTGATTTGATATATCCTCAGTTAATTAGTGAGAACTCTGACTAGTCAGAGTGGCATAATCTCAAAAGAACATCTCCACCTACAAGATGAACTGGTAGTAGTGTGGGGGCTTATTGCTTGCTATGCCAATATTTCTTCCTATATTTCTGGCCTCCAGCACAACCATTATGCCTTTCCCTAACTGGAGGGAAGAGTTACAAAGAGAAAAGGCTGCTAAAGACCTGCCACCATTTCAGCCCCTGAGCTTAGAGCAGCCCCACTCCTCTGTATGATAACACATTTCCAGTAGGGTAGGAAGAAATAGGAAATGCAGCAATGGTGTGCTCCTCTCCTGGGAGCAAAGGGAGGGCTCCAGCAACACCAATGTGCACAGCTGAAACAAGGGGCATCTTCTTGCCAGCCCTGTGGATATATGTCTTGGGCTTCTCAACCTCATGCCATGCTCTGTCCAGATTGGTAACTTTTACCCTACTGTTATTTAAACCAGTATTTTAGAGGCCATGGTAAAAGCTGGAAGAAAAAGAGCTCTCCTTTTTCAATTGCAGGCCCCTAGGGACATAGAAATGTGGGACATAAGAGATTTCTTGGGTGACTGAAGTTCCCCCTCCATACTGCATAGATCTTTTCATAAATGTGTCGAACACCATCTTAAAACAAGTTGGTATTTCTCCTAGCCAGATTGGGAGGTAGTTTGAGAACTTCAGTGTTCTCGTGGTTATGAACCTTCTTCTAATTTCCATCTTAAATTTATTCATGGCCAGCTCATTCCCATTTGTTCTCGTGCCAACATTGCCTTTTAGTTTAAACAGCTCTTCCCTAGTGTTTACCCTCCCCGTGAATTTATAGAAAGCAATCGCATTCTCTCAGCTTTCATTTTGCTCGAATGAAACCCAGTTTTTCAAATCTCTCATAAAATACACTGCTGCTCCCCTGGACATGTTTTCTTGTCTGTTCCTTTTACACTGTGAAATCCCTTTCTTGAACGGGGTAAGCCAGGATGCAAGCAGTATTCCAGACTATGTCTAGCAGATACCCTAAAGAATGAAAGAAATTTCTAGCATCTTTCTTTGCTAGAAATCTTCCACGCAAGATGCTGTTTTCCTTCCTCATGACAGCTTCACAGATCCATTTCCTCATCGTGCTGTGGGCAGCTAGAACACAAACACATGCTCTGTGGTTCAGCTTGCTTCTGTGGAGGAGCCTGCAGCTCTTAGCGGCTCTTAGCAGACCTCCAGTGCTTCACCTTGCTCTTTTTACAGCTGGATTGCCTTTATTCCAGTCTTCGAAGCCACTCAGACCTTTTTATATGATATGCTAGTTTTCCTTTTTTTTGCCAGCGACTTTCAAGCGTTGTCTTCACAAATTATACGAGCACATTCCCCTTTTTGTGTCAAGGGCAGTAATGGATATAAGAGGAGCTCCTGTAGCTTAGTTACCTCCTATCTCCATGCTGCCTGTTGTCTCTTCCCCTTGAGCCTTCTTCTTACACAACTTATGTCTTCACTAACTATTTTTCACACAATATCACATCACCTGTTTTACTGAAGTTCAGATAAATAAGATATACTACATCTAGAAAGTCAGGTTTTTTGTAAATTAAAGATTTAGTATTAATTTACAATTACAATTTATCTCTGTTAACCTTTTTATTCCACTTTACCTCCATTTCTTCCATAATTCTTTATTTCAAAATGTGTTTGAAAGCCTTATATGATGCTGAAGTCAGAGTAGCAGACTAACAGTGTCTCAGATCCTTTTTGGTTTTGGTTTTTTTTTGAGATAAAAATGATGCAGTTACTGTTCTGTGGTCTTGTGATTCTGTTTCAAACTTGATAATTTTTTTTTTTTTTAATATTGCATTATCTGGAATTCAGTTCCTTCACATTGCTCTCCAATTTTTCAGGCGGTTTATGAGCTATTTCTTTTGGACTTACTGTATGCAGTGAGTGCATACCAATGGGAAGTTTCATCCTATACAAGAACAAATATGTTGCATTCCTTCATCATTTTCTATTGTGCCAAGATGAGGTTAAAAACAGCTATAAGCAAGATGTTTCTAAAGTAACTCAAGTGTAGACCTCATCAAGATTTAATACAATAGCACTTCAGAACATGGAGGTGATAGAGGATTTTACAAAAGGATTTTACAAAACATAACCTGCACTAACGTGTTGCTTTTGGCTTAGTGTGTAAGTCGGAGAGATACGCTTTCAAACACTCGTTGGGCATAGTCTGCATGGCACGCTTATCGTTCTGTCACTTGTGAATAAAACACCAACTTCAACTTCTGGTGACACATTTGTTTCACCAAGAGCTCATCTTTTAGAGTGGAAGAAGCTTCTGTAAAATGAAACTCCCATCCTGCAGTTGCTACTGTATCAGCACAATATCAATACATGAATCTACTGGATGTACATGAACACATTTTTCTTCAAACTGTACCGTAGCAAGTCGTTAAACATATGTACCTTGTTTGATGTTATTAGATCCTCTGCTGATTGCAAAGGACTGGCATTGTTTCAGTCCAGTAATCAGTCCTGCACATTTGTAACGCATCGTCAATAGAGTGTGACAAAGCGATTTGAAATCACACTGATTAAAATGCCTGATCACATACCGGGAATATTGTTAGTTAGTTAGAACACAGTTTTCTCTACTGTGAATCCTTCTGCAAAACTGACTGTCTTGAAGGTTAGTTGTAGTACATTTTTTTGTCCCGGCCCACCAAAAATGAACTGCAGACACGTTTCACGTCTGTGAATTAATTATCCTGTGGATATCAGTCAGTGAGTGCTAGAACATGCTATTTAATAACCTTTGGGGAATTGGATCCTTTTTCAAACTCACATGGGCTCTTTATTAACATGGAGTTTGGGGTGGGGAGGGGGTTTGTGATAAAGGTCAGAGTTGCTCATTAGAAACCTAAATGAAATGTGGTAACACAGTTGATTCTTCTAGGATTACAGCTTATGAAAGTGAAAAAATGTAAACATATATCTATGGAGGGCATAATTCTATATCTAAGGAGGGCATAATTCTATATCTAAGCAGGGCAGTTGTACAGTGTTGTAACTTTATGTTACTCTCAAGTGAATATTTATCAAAATACTTTGGAACAGGCCTTCCAGTTGTACCCAATTACTTCGTACCACAGATAGGATCTGCCCCACAGGCTGTTTTTCTTTTCACCCCCCCCAAGAAAGAGGGTTTAGGCTAGATGCTTGTGTCAGCATAAATAGACGAGAAGATGTACTTTCTGCTCTCAGTGCCAGAAGCAGGAAACCATTTGCTCCGAAACTTGAGTGCAGGGCAAAGAACAAGGTTGTAAAGAGCTGACGGTGTGTTATATCACAAAACACTGAATTTCTCAGCCTCTGGGCTGTTGTAGCCCTGGAAGGAAGGCAGATGACAGCTGTCAGTGTCTTTAGCATTCACAGAACTTAATATTCTTCTGTATTAATTCAGTAGTCCATGAGGATCCAGGCCAAGCTGCTCTGTTTTCTTGCCGACTATCGATCAAGTTATGAGTATTCGGGTCTTTAATAAGGGCTTTTCATGCACAGTGGAGCCTGGATGACTGGCACAAAGGGGCTCAGACACTGCTCAGAAAAACCTATGTAGTTTTTGACACTACTTCTAATCTTATGCTGGTAAATATTAATGTTGCTACTTACACCAGTTTATCTGTTGTGAAGAACACTTTTTGAAGCAAGAGCCTTGATGGAGCACCATGTGAATGCTGCTGGGGAGTAGCCAGCGCCGTGTTATCGTCCTATCCCTCCTCTATCAGAAGCAGGAATACTGTCAGTAAAAATATGAACAAAGAAATACTAAACTGTTACAGACATGGAAGATGGGCACACAGAAAAGCAAGGGATTTTTTACTTCATACTAGGCCAAAACCCCGGAAATCCTAACCGTGTGAACAGGTCCTGTCTGGAGGACTGACAGGGGTGACTGCAGCAGAATTACTCCCAAAGGAAGATAAAGTCACATGTGTGTGAGCTGTGAGAAAGAGTCCATTTTACAGGGCTGATTCTAGTGCTATATACCAACCCTTCACTGTCTACCCTCTCTAATTTGTATCAGCATTTGACAGCTTGTTGACAGCTCATTAGGAAAAAAACCGCACACATGACCAAAGCACTGAGTGCAAGCAGAGAGATCTGCTCTCTAATTGTGAACTATGTTGAAATCTGAACCAGATGTGGAATTGCAGGTCAGAAACTAGCCCAATTAGCATGTTTATTAAAATATTTTAAAATGTATTTAAATTATTAACTAGTATAAAACGTAATAGCAGTAGCTGCTATTGTGGGAGTCTAGTTGTCATAAGTGGCAAATCAGAGGAAACAGGACAGGTTTTTGGATTTACATTTTCCTGAAAGAAGATACGGTGCAATATCAATGGCTTTAAACCATGTCAGCTCTGTCATTGAACAGCAGCCATTTGGGGGCAGGTGTCTCTGGTCTCATTCCAGACTGCCATCAGCACTGAATGTGAACGTAAGACTTATTGCACCTATGCAACAGCAAAGGCAGGGCTGTGGTAAGCACTGTAAAATTCAACCACATTTGGCTCTTTGGATTTTTTTTTTTGACACTGGTTAAATTTAAATTAACAGTTTGCGTTTATATTTCTGGGTCAGGATTGGCAATTCTGTTCATTAATCTTTGTTCTCAAAGAGAATTCTTGAATTAAGGGTGTCATAGATCTTCGTAATATAATGCAGAGACTGCAAATCAAATGTGTAGATTTGAAACTTCTCTGAGGGATCGCTGCATCCTTAATCTGAAGGGTCTTTTTCTGAAGTTCTCTGCAATATCTGATAACTGGGAAGCCAGGCAGCTCTTTATGCAAAGAAAACTTCTCTTCTTTTTTGTAACTTTACATTATTTTTGAACTTTTGCCACATTTACTGAGACATCAAAGCAAACATTCAGGCTAGGAGTGATTCAATATATACACGCAAATAAAGGCGTGTAGCTTAGAGCCATTAGGAAACGTTTGTAACTTCTGCTGTGCAGAGTCGAACTAACTGAATGTTTTATGGACTCTTCTAGATCATGTGTTTATGTCATGGAAATGGCAGTCACAGGGGGTAAGCTGCAGCTTCCAGCCCTGTACTCAACAAAAAGATAAACGCTTACACAGGGCTGAACTAAACTATAACCTGTGCAGACCATGGGGTAGATGCAACTATCTATCTCACTCACAAGCTTTCCTCGGAGTCCCAGTAATGGGTTGACCATTTATTTTTTAAAGTCTGTCTTTTAAGTACTGATTCAAATACTTGGTGGAAGGCACAAGGATCCAGAATTTTCTGTTTGAATAAACTTAGAAGAAAAAGACCTCTGAGGGTCACAGCTAGTGCTCCATCTGAGGGCACCAAGCGAGGCCTTTAGGGCGATAAAAGTGGGGAAAGCACATTTTGCAAAGCAAGCTGTGTAGAACAACATGAGAATAAAAGAACGGCTTTCACTGTTAAGTTCATGAGAGTGATAACCCGAATAAGGTCACTCAGAACAGATATGTCTATTTAAATAAAATGCCATCAGGAGAATCTCCTCACAATAAAGAATAACTTTTTTAACAAAACAGCTAAAACAGCTCTGTGCACACACTATTATTTTATTGAACACAAAATAATAAGTTTGAAATTGACATTAATGTCCTCTGCAACTCATTCTTTTAATCTTTTTACTAGTTCTTGAGCATTATTTTCTTCTTGCTTATAGAATGACTGTAAATATTCTCATTTTGAGTTCTACAGCTAAACACACTATAAAAGCATAGTTTCATTGCTTCCTGGGTAATGGATTGGTATGATGCACCTATCATAGAACATTTTTTTTTTTTTTTTAAATCCTGCAGCGATTGCATTTATGTGACAGCCCGTGCATTTGGCAGCGGGGAGGATTTTTGCACTTTATTGCTGGCACTTCAGGTTCAACTTTTTGTTCTCTAGATCTGTCCCTGACAGTCTGCCTGCAATGAGATGTGGTGTGTTGTTTCCCAGCAACACACGTGCAGGTGGTGTTTGAGTGTCTGGTGCTCTGAAGCTGCTGGATCGCTTGGGAAAAAAACAAAAAACAAAACCCCAAACAAAACAAGCCCTGAGTACCCCTGTTGCTGAAAGGGAAACACTCATTACATTTCACTGTCATAGAAGTGCTTTCTCCTTGGGGCCCTTTGGAAACATGCCAAAGCCAACAATTTTGGGATGACTTGATTCCTGCCATCAAGAGAAGTTTTCCGAGTCTCTTAGTAAGCTTTGCAGGTATCACCTCACTCTTATTTTATTTCAGGACTGTCTGAGCTTTTGCTAGGCTTTGGTAAGCCTTTCGCTTCCCTCGCTTTCCTTCGGGTACCAGCTGCCTCCATTTCTTTACACTTTGAGCACTGCCGCATTGTCTATAAGATGACATTCAAGTGCCTCTATCGTTAGCAGTGTGTAAATACAAAGGTGTAGAGGTATCCGTCTCATGCCTGCACGCGATGCGTTGTCATTGTAACCACAGAGGAGGCCACATCACAAAAGTGATGAATTGCAAAAATTTGCCTTATTTAATTAAAAAAAAAAAACTAGTAAGAAGCAGTTTTCTGCTCCTTAAGGAGGATAGCTGAGGGAGGAGCGTGGTGTCCTTTCTTGCTCTCAGGGTTCTCAGTGGCCAGCTGGTTGTGGTCATTACCAGCCAGCCTTTTAAGCAGAGTTCTTCACGGCTTTATTTCATCAATAATGTTGTAATAACTGCCTCGCTTTTGCTACCCAATTATTTTCTGTTATTATGAAAATCTTAGTTTTATATAAAATCCTTAATTTAATGGCACCCTTCAGATGTGCTAAAATTATACTTTTATCCAGACAGGTCCTGTAAGTATTAGACATCTTCAGGGAGTTGACTTAATCTCCTGAGTTGAGCGCTTTTGAAAATGTGTTAAATGCTGTTCACTCCATTTTATCAATTCTCATCTTTGCAACTGTGTTTCTACTTTTTAACTAGTTTCTGTCCATTTTAGTACAATAACTTAATGGTCTTTTCCCACTATTTTGAACCTGAGCTTTCTAAAGTTTGTTGTAGTATTTCTTATGCACAGTTAGGCCGCAAAACAATAAGAAACGTTTGAACAGTTTGCTTTTCTGTAACCATACACATTAAGATAAGAAGCACTAGTACGTAGTGGAATTTTAGGATTTTCAGGAATCACCCAAAGATGTGATGAGTTTTCTGCTTGGCACCATAACATGATGGTCCTCTTAGGCTGTGACTAACACTCATGAGGTGATGTCACAGACCTGTGTCATTGCTTCTTTTATTTCTTTTTCACATCTATAGCATTTTATGAATTAATTTATACACTGGTCCACAGAAACAATATCACAATAATTGCAAAATACAGATCAGATGTTTGTATTCACAAGCAATATCATGTATATATGCCCATACATTGTCTTAACAAGGAATAGACTTAAGAAAGGCCTAACTCAGCATGCTGAAGGCGACATGTAATATCCCCAGTTGAACTAAATTAGAGGCCCGAAATCTTACCCATAAAAAAAACTTCTGCTAAGCTTAGGAGAAAAGGCAAATTCCCAAGGACTCTCTCTGCATATCCCCTATACAAAGCAGAGTTGCCAAGAAGGTGCTTGAATTTACATTACATGTGTTTCATAGCATCCTCAAAACACACCTCCTTCCAGCCAGACTGTTGAGGCTGTGCTGAGCCTTCTCTCTTTAAAGCCCTCTGCTCCCACAGCTTTTTGGGATTGTTGTTTTTGCTGCGTTCAATAGCTTTTACCTAAATTGTTGGTTGGTTGGTTTTTTTTTCTTATCAGTAATGTTAAATCAAAGCACTCCATTTGGATTTTACCTAGGAGAAAAAAAATAAAAGAAATGGGATCTCCTGAGACTTTAACAAGCGTGTCGGAGCAGACAGTGGAGGTGGAGCCACTTGAAACCAGCATCTTCTCTTTGAAATGTTCATGCCCAGGAACCACATTCCAGACCATTTTAGTGACAGCGGAGGCGCTTTCACATTTCACTGTGTTCAAAAGTTCAATCAAGAACAGTTTCAAAATTTTAATTGAAACTGAAAATAGAAAGGAGCCCAACTGCCCTCTGTTGATCACAGCAACAGGGAGGATAACAGAGAAAAATTGACGCTATGAAACAAAAACAAGCACTGCAGGGATTTTTACTGAGCATCTTGCTGTTGCTGCTGCTAAGTAAGGGGAGTTTTAAACGGAAATTTCCCAGTATTTCTTGGGATTCCCCCTGACCTTTGGATTGCAAGTGCATGGATTTTTACTCAGTAAATAATATCTGGAGGTGAGCTTGCCCATGTCACCAGGACACACAGAATATTGGTGGGACCAGAAGGATTGAAAACTTTGAGTATCAAACCTAAATCCCATGGAGTCATAAAGGGATATAACACTGCCAAGTTTCAGGGGCCAAGGGGAAGGCAAATGCCACTTTATGAATGCAGACAGGCTTTGAGCTCCTAAAGAACATTCTCATCTCTTATTACTCATCACATGTTTTAGCTTCTTCTTTGCAAAGTAGTCTTGAAACTGGTGTTAGCAATCACCAAGATTAAAGGCCACTTGACTGGATTCCACTTCTGCAAATGCCTACTATGGCCACAAGCAGTAAAAAGAGTCCATTAAGACATATTTATACAAAAAAATCTGATTAACCACCCCTGAAATCTTTAACACATCTCTGTGCTGGATGTGGTATTTTTGGCTCCTGTAAACATGTTACTAAGAAATGCCAATAACAAATGGTTCAAAAGGAAGAGTCTTGATTATAACAGAATTTGTTAATTGAATGTTGCGATTAAGAACACATTAAGGTTAATAAGAAATGTGTTGGAATATCATGTATCATAGATAAGATAAATGTATACCAAAATGAGTGTTGATTGACAACAACAGGTTATATATTTGGTATGAATGTAAGCACATCAACTAACAGAAATAAGCACCTTATTTGAGACTAGTGCTAATTTTAAATACAACACAGTCATCTCAATGCTCTCATACCATCTGTTGACAGCAAAATATAAATTATGAATGGCATTTTTTTCCCTTTATTCACTAGTTTGCAAACCCAGCAGAAGTTTCATTGAAGACTTTTGTGCCTTTGGTAGGTAAGGATCCCAGTGCACAACAAACTGTTTCACTTGTTTTTCTTCCGTGTTGGTGAAGCAAAGCAAACTACGGGCAAAACCCCTTCCATTCTTATTAAAAAAACCCATGGACGTCATGCAGCACTTTTGTCTTTGGAGTAAAGAGGAGATCATGTATTATGCTTCCATTATGAAACGCCACAGTTCAAAGCAGTCTGAGCTCCACAGCTGGGGGGACAGAGACCAGTTTTGAATTTCCTCAGATTTCCTCGTGTTCATAAGGAACCATGCCTGCTGCCCCATCCCCTTCCCCACAGGGACGTGACAGCAGCAGCTTAGCTAAGCCACGCCCAAGCAGGAGAGGGCATTTGACTGAGGGCAGCACTATCAGCCTGAATTGCTGTTTCCTCTCCTCTCAGAGGAAAAAAAAAAGCAAAAGCTTGACAGAAGTTGGCATTCATCAAATAGCAGCTGGTCAGTCAATATTTCCTTTATGACATCATGGAGATTTATGTAGTATTATCAAAGATATCACATAGTTCCTTTGAGACATAGACCAGTATTGCAGCTGGATAAAAACCATGGTGCAGTGACCTCCTGCACTCCCATTAGAGCTAGCTGCTTCAGATCTGCCTAGAGAGACCTGAGCTGAGCTGTCTGAGCTGTCCGAGCTGAGCTCATATAAGTCTCTTTCTGCCCAGCTCCCAAACGCTGCCAGCTAGAACCAGCCAGGAGCCTGGCTGCCTTCTCAGCATAAATAGTGGGGATGTTGGCCATGGTGGAAACTTTTGGTTAGTTTTTTTTAGTGTGCTTCCAAACTGTTTAGCTGAAAAAAATCTTTAGGTTGGATCTGTTTTGAGAATACAACTGCTTAGTGGTCACATAAGTGATCTAGTACGTGTTTGCCTTTTCTCAATTCATAGAATCATAGAATCATAGAATGGTTTAATTGGAAGGGACCTTAAAGATCATCTAGCTCCAACCCTCCTGCTGTGGGCAGGGTCACCTTCCACTTGTTCAAAGCCCCATCCAACCTGGCCTTGAACACTTCCAGGGGTGGGGCATCCACAACTTCTCTGGGCAACCTGTTCCAGTGCCTCACCATCCTCATAGTGAAGAATTTCTTCCTTATATCAAAGCTTCTCCTGCCCTCTTTCAGTTTAAAGCCATTACCCCTTGTCCTATCACTACATGCCTTTGGACTAAAAAGTCCCTCTCCAGCTTTCTTGTAGGCCCCCTTCAGGTACTGGAAGGCTCCTACCAGGTCTCCCCGAAGCTTTCTTTGTTCCAGGCTGAACAACTCCAAGTCTTTCAGCCTGTCTTCATAGGAGAGGTGTTCCAACCCTCTGATCATCTTCATGGCCCTCCTCTGGACTCGCTCCAACAGGTCCATGTCCTTCTTATGTTGCGGACCCCAGAGCTGAACACAGCTTTACCAGGTTACATTAATTTTCACTAATAGGCTAACATCCAAAACAAAGCAATTTGCATGCAGCCTAACACTTATCAGTAAATCAAGAGGATTTCAGTATACCAGGTAGGTTGTTCAGTGCTCTATGCTGGTTGCCACCCAGTGAAAAAAAAAACTGATATTTTTTCCTTCTGACAGCTCATCTTACCAGTTCAGCCTGTTGACTTTACTAGAAGACCAGCCAGAAACTTTCACATTCCATAATTTTAAATTACTGTGGCTTTTCTATCTCTTTGATTATTTTCACTGTATGGGATCAATCTCTGACTCTGCCTTCTGTGCTGATGTGAGGTGTGCTGAAACAGTTTTCTGTCCCTTTCATCAGATCTGTTTGAGAAGAATGACAGCTGTAAACTGGCAGCCTAATTCTATGGCAATTGAAAAACATGTCATTCAATATGTTTCTACAGTTAACCCAATACTACAAGTTTTTGTACCGTCATTTATATTTGCTGTTTATTTAACACATGTATAGTGTAATTGAAGAGAGATGAATATTTTTCTATCAGTGCAGCATCCAACTCGGCCTGCTGCATGCCTGCCTTATCACTTCTCCCTAAAAAGAAACAAAGATTTATTCCATACCGGAATTTTATTTGATAAAGTTTTGTGGCTCTGAGCCAAAGCCGGAGGCGAAAGCTTTGCTGCATGACCCCTAAGGTAACAGGGAAGCTTCCAAACGCCCCATCAGGAACACAGAGCCTGACCCAAACACCTTTAGGACAAACAGAGACTTTCCAGCACTTTCAACATCAAGCCCATGAACTACAAGCTGTGCTCCAGGGTCATAAATACAAACTAAGGCAAGGCAGTGTAAATTCTTTGAGCTTCTTTTAATATTTGTTGAAAATGTACAATTTTAGTAATGTGTTTCACAATTTGAAGCCAAAAGAAAGTACTGAACTCTTTTTTCTTAAAAAGAAGCAACAAATTCCCTTCCTGGTAATAAGATTAAGTAGTTCAGCCAAGAATATTTATACGTGTTTCAATGTCTTTATGCTTCACAAAGATAAAAAGCCAACACTGATTTATTTGGTGAAAGATATTCTACGCTGTGGTTTTAACGGTTTTGTTTTATTTGTCTAGATTGTCTTAATGCCGTGAAATGTCACTAAGGGTGAATTTCTGAGACTGGGCAACACTAAAAATAGCAGGATGCAGGACATGTTCCAGTAAACTCAATACATGCGCTCTGCAGAGTACGTATATGCAAGACACATAGTTCAGCATAACTCAGAAAAAAGAATTTCAGAGTCCAATTTTGAACATATAATTAGATAACAGTCATAATTTCAATTTCTGTTATCAAGTTAAATTAAGCGAATGATTTTATTTCAAATGAAACGGATCAGAAGCACTGCTTCCGTAAGATACGTTTTCAATATTCTATATTGAATTTATCCAAAGCAAAATTTAAATACTATTTTGAAAATCACAGGGATGTCTTCTCATGTTTAAATCTTTATTTCTCTTTGACAAATGCTGGTGGTAAAGCTCAGGAATAAAAGGCCAAGTTACTGTTTTAATTCATACTGAGTATAGCAAAGGAATCTCATTTTAGCTGTGGCAGTTTCTGATACAATGATTCATGAGAGACACCAGATCGGAGCAATTTAATTTGGGAGAGCATTATGCAGAAACATTATTATTAGCTTTTTTCATTTCTTTCTTTTTTTTCGTATTCTTTGTGCATATAATCTATGTATCACATTTATCTGCAGAACGTATGTTTTCTCTTCCGCATTACCCCCTCATCCCAAATGACTATTACATTTCTTTGTGTTCCTGAAAGTGTTAGTCATGGAAATGGCACTAAAATAATTTTGCTTTTCCCGTCAAAGGAAATGAAAGCAAAAAGACAATTACTTTTCCAAGTTGTAAAATTGTATTGTTATTGAAAAGAAACAAGCTAAAGCAGTAACTCCTGATGATGTGCTAATAAATAATATATAAGTTTATATATATTGGGCCTCTCCTCCCTTTACACCACTTCAAACCTGGAGTAACTTCACTATAGTCAACATATTTATAAATAAGAGAAGAATCTGAGCCACTATGTGCCTATGAATTATGTATTACTGGCAAGCAAAATTTTAATTTTTTGCGTACGTGTCTGCATTGATGGGTGTGAATGAATAATGGTGAAATGTCAGAAAGTGAGTAAATCTTTCTCTTAGAATAACGATAGGACATTTTCTGTGCCAGTCTGAACTCTGATACAGTCAGATTCTCCGCTGTCCTGGACAGTGTCGAAGCCAGCGAAGTTTTAGCAGGCATGCCAGCCAAGGTCTCTCAGTCTTTTAAGAGATTTGTAGAGCCTGGAAAAGCATCTGAATATTCTCTTTCCTCCAATCCTTTCTCAGGCTAGGAAATTTATGACACAAACGTAGTTAAGGAAAGTTAGTATTATGACCAGCATTAGATTCAGATCCTTTTGATTCCCTAGCCTGATGAAAATCATCCATAAATGTGTTGTGTAGAGCACTGCTGGGTTCACATTCAGAGTCAGGCTCAGAATTCCACTTCTGGATTCATGGTAAAACACCTGAATTGTTCCACTATGACCTTCAGGAGGAACAAGTATCTGACTCCTCAAATCGTGCTGGTTTTGAATATTTTTCCTTGGTCCCTCAGGAGGGTATTGGGTTTGCATGGCAAAGTTTTGGT
>NW_009230068.1:0-46634 GCF_000690835.1 Fulmarus glacialis
AATATAATATTATAGAAAATATTTTATTTTATATAATATAGCTACTACTTTTATAACCCCTATAATTACTGCTTAGGGATAACACTACCTTTAGAAACTTCTTTCCTTCCCTAGGCTTTGCAGTGAGTTATTAGTTAATGGGATATGTATGGGATTTGGTTTTGAAGTGTAGAGAAGAAAAACACCAAACAAAAAAAGAAAGATAAGGAAATCATCACATATAATTTCCTCTATCTGAATTTCTGAAGTTGTACTATATCTGTAAAGAGTGTATGAACTCAAGAGGTTTCTGCTTGCATAAAAGAATTTGAACCCTTCCAGCACAGGCTTCATGCTTATTGAAAAACTAGAATAGAATAGAATAGAATACTGCATCCCTAATTAGAAAAGTTATTTTAAACTATAAATGATTTGTCTAGAAAGAACAAATTAACATGGTAAGACACTGGTGCACACAAGCATAAACAAAGCTGTACTTGTGTTCATTATTCAGGAACATACGTATTTTAGAAAGAGTTGGCTATACAAGTTTGTAGGATGACTGTAATCCAAGAACTTGTATCTTCAAAAGTTATTGTCTAATGTCTAAGGGTATTGTGCAAGCACTGAGCATTTTCAGGGTCCATTCCTTCTACTACAGAAACATAACTCAGCTGGTAAACTTTAGAAGCACAAACACAGTAAAAGTGCATTTTCCAAATTCTCATCTGTTTTTCACAGGTAGTTTCTCTTTTTCCTTGGCTACATTTTTTACAGTTTATTTTTTCCTTTCTTAAATTCATTCACAGGTAAGTTATCTGATATTCCTTATCAATACCTAGAAACAAGATATACATTATATTTCATCTTTGCAAACATCTCTTTCTACTGGCACTAAAATAAAACTAATTTAAAACTGTAAATAAATAAAGCACACCTACAATAATGGCTTTTCCTTATTCTATGCACAACGTTTTGATATGGAGCAAACTGCATGAAAAATAACCAAAAAACTTCACAATGTGAGTATATCTGGATGCTTCTTGCTAATCAAGCTTTACCATATGGAACATATTTTTTGTGTGCTGAACAATGAATATCAATTATAACCAGCAATTATGGCATACACTGTTTATATGAAGTTTAGAAAACCCTTACAACATTCAGATGAGGAAACTTTTTATGTTGAGCTATTTTAGGTACAATAGATTCACTATTATAAATTCTTTTACAGTAAATAGAGTAAATATGGCCTAACATTTGTGCCAGTATTACTGCAAATCTCTGATCTTATCACTGTGTCTTGAAACTGAGGCGCTCAGATGAAAAGCCCTGGTCTCTTGTTTCATGCCTCTGCAGGCACTGCCGGGTTTCCCATTACCGAGTGTGAGGCATCAGCAGGCCCGTCTGAGCTTTGAGACCTCCTACGCTTCACCTGAGGTGCTACGATGAGAGTACAATACAGCACTGCGACGTAGCTTTTCCAAAAAATACACCATGTTTTCTAACCTCAGTAACAGAAAGGAAGCAAAGAGGAGCTTTAGCTCAGCTCACAGCCTACACGCATTCCTCTCTTAGGAGCATTTATACAGACCTAATTTGGGTTAACAGAAATCTTATCTATCCTCTCTACTCCTAGAACAATTCCATTTTCTCTGTCTCCCATTATTCTTTAGTCAGAACATGCCTTTAACCCACGCCATTCTGAACCGAGCATTCGGAGATGATCAAATGAAAAAGTCTAAGGAGGCTTGCGTTGTACTAAGAAGCTACAAGCATGGAGATGTATCAGTATTGCTTCCTTTTTATGCAGAATTTAGTCCAGGTCTGAACCATCTGCTAGAAAACACCCCCTAAGCAACTGAGTAACAACCATGTGGATTTACAAAACTTGTAATTCCCTAAGTGTCACTATCCGATTTAGTCCAGATGACAGAGTTTACCATAAACCCTTCTATAAATCACCAGGATCGGTGTTTCTCAGCTGAGATTTCCGTCAATTACTTATATATGATCCTCAGCAGGTAACTGAGCAGACCTCTAGTCAACAGGCTTATATGTATTATACTGTGCTGTATACAGTAATGGCACAGCTGTACGGCTGTTAAAATTTTTATGGAGGTCTGCAAATCAAAGACATTGAGGGGAAAAAAAAAAATCACTGTGCTTTACCCAAACAGATGAGTGAATCATTAAATTTTTCGCTTTTTTCCCATTACTTATCATTCTAAAGCTATCTGATTTACCAGCACAATGAAAGTACAAATTAAGAGCTCTAACCTCCCCCCTGTCTCAAAGACTAATTTTGAAATTGAAGAGTGCATGAGGTCACCAGCCACTTCTGGGGGAAATATCAATTAAAAACAAAGCACTAGTGAAATTACCCCTCTGCCAGCAACTTTACACAAGAGCTGGTTGTTACCACTATCTGCGCCCAAGACCAGGTAGTTTTGACACCCACTAAAGAACAGGGCCTGAGTCTTCTCATGTTCACAGTGATGCTAATTACTCTGGTAACAGCAAAGCTCCTGCAGAGAAGGTAAGGCCTCAAGATCTGGACTTTTTGTCTGCTGTCTAGTAGACCCAATTCAGCACTAACCCAGTATACTCATGAAAAAGCCAGGAAAGGACCACGCAATACGAATTCTTCAGATACCTAATGGTTAAAAGTAAATCACAAACTGGTAACAGAATCAAGTACAATAAAATAAAAGGATGAAAAATACACGAAGAATAAGATCCACAATCATGCCACAGATTGATTTTACACAAGTTATTACAGTGAAAGTCACGTGGTGTAATTAGTTTCTACATCATTAGTGCTATGTGTTTTGGAACCACACTTAACTACAGATATCATTAAAGTTAAGGAATTGCTTCTTTTATGAGGAGAGAAACATTTGCAGCTCCACAAACCACAGACTAGCCATCAGGGAAAACATACTAACATCTGAATTTAATCATATGTTCCTTCCATCTCAACGAATGGACTTCAGAAAAGTTTAGTACCAATGCAGTAATATCAGTCCAAGATGTGGAAACTGTTCTTGTGGTCAAAATACACTTGGACGAAATATTTCAGATGTTTTTGTAGTTGGAATTGTGATTTTCATATGTCAAGCTTACCCCAGATGAAAGGAAGTTCATAAAGAAAATGAAAACACTTTTTCCATTTACTTTTCTCTGCCCATCTTTTTATTTGCTGCTTCAATGCATGTAAAAGAAAGCTGATTTTGCAACGTGAAATATTATGACTTCCAGATTGTTAAAAGGATCATTACGTATTTCCTCTTATTTTTTTCCTCTTGCTATTAGCACTTTCGCAAGTGATAGCTATATTCTGTATAACTGTATCTTGACAGCAGATCTCTATACAAGTCACCATTTACGATATAATCCCTTACATTTAAGATTTGCAAGTGCTGTTCCTACTTGATGGTGATCCTGTCACTTATTATAGCACAATCTGGTTCTCTAAAAAGTGGCTGAATAAATTTGCTAATTTTTCCCAAGAAAGGATAAAGTATCGCTTCTGTATTTTCAAAAGATCTTTCAATCCATGACATAAGAGAAACTTCACTATATATCTGCTTGGTAATAGGATTTAAATAGGCTGCAAATCTCTTATCATCCCCTTTTAGAAATACCGATTTCATGATTCTTTCTTAGAAGACTAGGCACCAAAAATAGCTTTCTCTGAATATCTGAGTTCTCTCAAAATTTGATTTTCAAAAGCAAAGCAGTAAGAATGAATGAAACTGGTCTGTGAAAAAGGAAAAGGCCTCCAAGCAAATATCTTGCCTTGTGTCTATCTAATGAAAAAATCTATGGCTAAATCTACTTTGATGTTCGGTTATCCACATGATAGTTTTCAGCTCTACATTTCTAGAGAAACCATGGAACTGGTGAAAAGATTATGAGAAAGCATATGTGCTGGGGCCGGAATCCAACCCTTTGGGAAGCCAATACTCCTCCTTATGTTTTTCTGCAAAAATACTAGTTGAAACTAGTCCAGTAACTATTTCCTAAAAGACTTCTAATTACCAGGGACTTTCCTCGCTTATTTATCACTCTCATGTTCCAAGATGCTGAGGCTGTGCCTTCTTCTGGCTAATGTCCAAATTCCTAAGCTTAATCATTTCTGAATGTGCTCTGAATTCCAGAATGATGCTGTCTGCCAGTGGACCCTCCTTGTACACAGGGTCACACAGGGTTGTGGTCAACTAGAATATTATTAACTGGATCCCAGCTACTCCTTTGCATCTGGGAATGGTTCCATGCTGAAGTTAGCACTGTTTAAGCAGGTGCAAAACCTCAGGGAAAAAAATCGTTAACTCTGAATAATCCAAAACACGATGCACTCTCTGGAAATCTGTGCGGAAATATAGCTTTCATCTCTCTAAATCTAATTTCTGAAAGAGCAGCTCTGTCTCTTTTGGTGTTTATCTGAATCCCTGGAGGATTCAGTGCTCTCCTGAAGATGAGATTGCTTTTGTCTAGATTTATTGCAAATCAATGTGTGCTGAGTTCACAATTCACCCTGGTTATATTCTAAATGACTTTGCTCTTGGATGATGGCTTGATGAAAGTGTCATCCACCTAAAGAAAAAAGTTCACCACCACAAGTTTCAAAAATGCTTTACAAATTCTTGGGATCATAGAGAAGCCAAATGGCACATATGTATCAACGACAGATGTCCTTTCAATGCTGAAACTATAGGTTCAAAAAAATCCTCCCTCGTTTGAAAAAACATCAAAGAAACTGTCAAGAGTTTCTTGGATCAAATTCAGCTCTGAAGTAGCTCTTTATTTTACAAGGAAGATTAACCAGATGATGCAGGACATTCACATTTCTTTGATTCCTTTGACAGTATTCCCTTTGGGGTTGCTCTGATCTATTTCACAGGACAATTCTGCTTGAAGCACCTGAGAGGGCCTATGCCAAATATAATTCCTCCACAGGACAGAAAAGAGCTTCTTCTCCCTTATTTGTTGGCATTCCCTTTGGAGACTTCAGCAGACCTTGGCTGGCCAAGGACAACGGATTACAACTGAAAGAGTCACTTAGCCGAAGCTTCCGAGAAATTTCTAGTCCTAAAAGCGGAACTAAGGAAAAATGAAGGTGCTCATAACACGATCTATAAAATCTCAGCCCGATTATTAGGGGTGTAAAGCTGGGAACATTTTTGTGGTCATTGCTATGGCCAAACCTCTTCTATCCTGTGACACTTCACATCGCTTTCTGAAAACATTACAAAAAAGTTTCATCATTCTACAAAGCATTACAATGTCTTATTTCAAATAATGCCTCAATAGCCTGTATTTTTAAAGAATTCTTTTGAACATTTCTGGTACTTTGAAATTTTTTAAATCCCGTATGTATTAGCCTAGATTTTTTTGTTAAACCATTATCTATACAAAACTGGGGAAAAAAAGAAATAAAGATCCTGTCCCTTAGATCATCATCCCTTAGTTGCTTTATTTCTAGCATTTCCATTTCTGGTGGAGAAGATAGTAAGAGTAAAGCAAACATATGGTCTGCATCTTAAAACAAGATATATTTTAATATTTTCACTATATTCAGTCTTACCACAGCAAACAGAGTAAAATGGAATAGCATAAAATTTACCACATTCTTTCAGGTGTGCATATTTACTTCAGTGTGACTTATGTGTAATGTGATTCTGAATGCCTCCCTAAAGAGGGATGGGTTGTCTGAACCAGAAGCTAAATATGCAGCAGAGGAAGGAGACGAAAAGATTCTAGACAAAATAATCAGTCACAAGAAACAAAGTGAAGAAGTAGGCAGCACAGGACGACATTCTAAGAATAATTTGATAAACATTCGCAACATGTTTATAAAAATCAAGCATCTCAGATTTGAACCTACTGAACCTCGTATGGATTTTGGCAGGGAAGGGGGAGGTCTGGCATGCCTATGCTTTTTCTTCCATTGTGTCACCCTTTTTTCAGTCCCCTACAGTTTGTTCAAGTGCCTTCTCCTATCTCTCCCATCAGGTTTGGAGGATGTGTGGCTAAAATCAAAGATCTGTTCTTGTAGATGCCACTTATGTATAAAGTGAGTCTTGTTTTGAGCTATCAAAACATTGTGAGAACATAAAAAGTAAGTCATCTCAGTATATGTACTGTAATTTCTCATCTATTTTGGCTAGCAGTGGTATGTACCTGCAACGCATTTTCACCCTTCAGCTGTAGTGTGCACAAAAACCCTATACTCAAAACGTACATTGGTGTTTTTTAAAAAAAAATATGTGGACATATAGGTAAACTATTGGCATAGTGTAACCTGGGAACTGATTTAGCTACAGCAGTGTATTACATATATTTTTAGGAATATAATTTAGTCTTTTTCGCTAGATTTGACCAGAAAGACCATCCAAAGAATCTCTCCCCTCCATTAAGAACCGTCAAAAAAAAAAAAAAAAGCATATATTTCTGACAAAACGATAGAACTATTTTTCCTTTCTTCTGGAACATGAAACTCTGCTGGTAACGCTACCATTGTCAGCTTATTCTTAAGCAGCACAATGCCCTGGCATCTCTCACAGTATTTCAAATCAGTTGCATAAAATCCATAGCAACTAACTTCAGAATTTAGTCTTTTTTTCTGGTATGGAAATTTCCTTGTTTATATTAGATGTTTGGACAACTTCTAACTCCGCTGACATAATATATAGTATCATCCTTGAAACAGCTGTTGAGAGTGAGCAGAGTCAAAGTGTTATACTTTAACCTTGGCAATGGCCCATCTAAAAATGAATGGACACAATCAGGAAGATTAAGGAGACATTTGTCTTCTCTATTCAGAGTAAGAACACATTCTGCTTAGATTCAGAAAGTCAAAGCCCTATTTCATGTTATAACATAGACCTTAATCAACAATGGCCTAGAAGTGAGGCTTTAAACAAGGTGTTCCTGACTTTATTTTAGGAAAATAACTGATTTTAGTGCTTCATCAATGGATATTAGGACTGATAGTATCACTGTGTATATAGCCGGGCAGGTCTTTACATTTTTTATAGGAGCAGCAAATCTTATCTTCATCCTAGAATGTTTTAACTTTACCCCCAAGGAGACTTGTGGGTATTTACAAAGATGCAAGAAGTTAGTCTCCCTACAAGCATTTTATCATCAGTGGAAAGATGATACAATTTAAAAGATGAATTTAAAAGACGAATAAAAAAAAAAAAATCATTTAAAAGATGAGTAAGAACACTTTGTTTGGATCCTGCTCTGAATCAGCCTCTTGCAAAGTCTGTCTTTCCATGTTGACTACAGAAGTTACTAAGATGCACACTGAGCAGCACAAACACAGTTCCTGATAGCATATATAAAAGCTGGAGGTAATTCTCAATTAGCAACCCATACTTCTGCCGAATCTTAGAAAATAAGTTTACGGGAATAACATTTATTGTTTCCATAGGCACTAAGCTGTCTAAGGAACCACAATATTTCCTCAAATTACTCATAGCAATTCTGGGGCAAAGTCAGCAGAAAGTTTATTATGAAAATATAGACAAAACCTTTCCAAGTTTGATCACAGAAAGCAAAATTAGTCTAGTCTTACTGGCTTATATTTTCTTTCCCCAAAATAAAATGACTTGAAATAACAGCATGATGGCAGTACAATTACACAGCATAATCAGATTACTTATTAGTACCTTGAAAACAAACATTTCTTTGCTTCTCTGATTACTCCTGATAAATACCATAGACTTGCCTCGGAATTTCTTTTTCAGCAATAGATCATTATTAGTTAAAAAAAAATTTTGATGTTATTTGAATTATTGCTTTATCAACTGTGCTTTTCAGGATTACGCCTACATAACCCATTGTGTAATATGGCTTATACATGAAATGCTACCCAAAACTGGTGTCAAACATGATGAATAAAATGGGAAAGTTAATGAGAAGGAGGAAAGAGGTGTTCTCCACGGATATAAGCAAAAGAAAATGCTGGAAATCAGCAAAAAATGCGGGCCCAGGTTGGACTGGGTTTATGAGCTTCAGCCAAAGCAAAAGTTTAACTTTTGCCAAAGGAAAGGACTCAAGGATCTCCTGAGCCTCACCTAGAAAGTTTCTATTTGAAATGAGCTTATTCCTTCCCCTCTTCCCTCCTCAATAGGAGACTGATTCCACATTCACTTCTGCTCACCCACCCACCCGAAAAAACTGTTCTGCTTTTCGCCCTTTCTGTTTCTCTGTATGAAGAGTTAAAGAGTGTCAGCTTTTGCAAGTCTTAAGCTCTGAGCAGGTAAAGGCTTACTGACCCATTACAGCTTATGTATCTTCCTGCAGGCTGTCTCACTCTAGAGCAATCTTGAGCTGCAGCACACTTCAGCTTCTGCTTTTCACTGGGAAAAGTGATTCCAGTCATAATCTCGACACCTAATACCACTGCAACACTGTTGAAGCCTTTTCCCTCTCCCAAACAGCAAAAATTGTAGTTTTTGCAATCCATAGAAACTTGAAACTGAAAATAGGCAAAAATTATTTTTCTTCTACATCATGTGCCCTCTGCTTTTACTATAGCATGACAAAATTCCGATTTAAATTGATGGTCAATTTTGTACTATCCAAGAGAAATGACATCACTTTAAGTTTCTTTAAAAAGAGTATCTCAGTAGCATATACTCTTTAACATTTCATACTGAATAAAATCAAAGATATTCACTACTACTTTAAATGATATTCAATGTATTTTATTTTAGCCAGGCATCAGCCACTACATGTTAAAGTAAAGCAACTAAATATCTTCTGAATTCATTTGGTAACCTTAAATTTGGTGTTTTGCTTGAGAAATATCACAAGCAAGTATACGCCTACAGACACCAGTGCACATAGTTGTCACATACATTTTGTTATCAGTCTCTTACCAACTGTTTGTGTAACTTTGCCGAATATTAACAATTTAGACTGAAAAGACTACTCTTCCTCTTCCATCATGCTGGGAAATTTTAGCAAACATAGTTCAACTTTTTCTGAGAATGAGTTTAAAATTAGTTTATCCAATGTTACGTGTCTTTCCACCATCATTTAATAGCTCCACCATCCCTTCAGGGCCAGAAATATCTTGTGCAAGAAAATTAAAAAGAAAAAAGAAATTGGTTACTTGTGCTCATAAAAATCAACCTAGATTTATGAGTTGTAAATCTGAGAAATAAATAAGTCATGTTAGATCTAAGAACTTCATATAGATTTGCTCTGATCCGTTGTTCAGCCTGTACTAGATGCGCCCATTTTTGATCAAGATACTAAGCCATCCCCTATGAAGAAATAATTAAATGTTTATGCGGATCTGTGATGTACTCATGTTCACAGAATTCTCTGCGGGCTACGTTCTTCTTCTTCATGCATCTTTAAGACACTGCAAAGGCAGAATACTGTGTTGCCTGCCATTTCGGCATTTCAACTTGTCAAATCAACTGATATTAGACTAGAATTGTTACAGAAGACATCTAGGGCCATACCACTTAAAACTTCTCAGTAACAGAAGACAGCTCAAACCTTTTAATTTTAAGGAAAAAAATCTAGTCTGATCCACTGGAGAACTGTGCATCTATAAAGCTCCAAATACAGAATAAAACCTTAAGTTGTTAACAATCAAGGCATAAATCAGTTTGCAGAGACTAAAGTCTATGGTCTAAACAAAAAGAAAGAGACATACAAACTGGCCTCAGCAGCTTGCAGCAATATCCAGGAAGCAGCTACTGCAGAGCATGAAAATGAATGCAGAACAGTATTTTTCTGACAGATTTTAAGATATTAACACTGACTACTTTCATAAGCAATGGTCTACAAGTCAAAAGACTAACAGTAAAGTGGTAGTACACACAGAAGTAAATGATCACTTTGAATTTTAGTAGACAGTCTCTGAAAATTATTGTTAGGAAAACAAACTATTTTCAAGTAGTTGTTTTAGGAACTCAGTACAATATTGTACATTAACTCCTTAGGAGAGATTGTGTCACTGTAACACAAAATAAAATAAATTAGCTTTGGAATATTCATGCCAAACTATTCTGTGATGTTAACAGAGCAGAAATAGATTCATTGTTTTAATAGATTCATAGGTAAGACATAAGGCACTTTTACTTAGTCAAGAGTCCAACTTTTCTGTGTACGTAAGAATCATATTTTGAGATTAATGGCATATACACTTTGTTTAAATAATGAACAGATAGTACAATGAAAGGAATCAGTGTACAATGAGTAGAGTTGTGTCTAATTAACAGTGATAACAAAAGCACACAAAATACTTCTGTAAATACGGAACTCAAATGAGTGTGTGGAAGAAGCATCACCCCTCTGTTAGTTAAATGAGAATGACTCTGAGCTTTGCAGTTGCCTTTGAAAAACAGGTGCCAAAACTTTTAAAAATATTAATCTTTGCTCCTTTTGACAGATTATGTAGAAATGAACAGGGTAGACTCATAATGTTTTTGTTCACTTTCTTTGAGACCCCAGTATCGGAAAGCAAGGGTCCATCGCAGTCAGTAATTGGAAAGTTTGAAAATCAGAATACATTATCACTTCTTGTATTAGAATCAACTCTGTTCAAGATTAAACAGAACCTTGATAAGATGGCCTTATAAAGATCCTACTTCTTCATGAACAGTCTCAGATATAGACTGAAACAAAGTTAATGTTAATAAAGCGAAAAACAGACTGAGAAGCCCTATTTGCATAGTATTACTCTGAATTACTGCAAGACTTGATTCAACCACCAGAATTTTTCATCTCCTTTTACAGCAAGTGAAATAAATAACGAAAGAATTTTTAGTTTCTTTTTAAAACAACTAACAATGCAATGCTATTTGTCAGTGAAAGGTTTCTTGACAAAAGAAATGCTTTCATTGATTATCCTGAATTATAAATTATAGCTCTCTAATTCTTCCTCTTATAAATGAATACTCTTCACAATCTAGCCTTACATGTCAGACAAAAAAGATGAAACTTTTATAATGGAAATTTAATTATAGTACAATTTTTGCCAGTTGTCATTCCAAAGTCATCTATAATTATGCTCAGGTCATTAAAAGTTTTTTTTTTTTCATTTACTTGGCCAAACATGCCAGTTACACATCAGGTCATCCTCTCAAATTCAACGCTGTACAACAGTAATTAAGTAAATTATTGAATATTTTTTTTGGTGGCTTTTTTTTTAAGCTAATTGCAAACAAAACATCTGCAGAAACAGTCAAAACAACGAGCAACTGACAGACAGTTTAATTTTTGTTTCCAAAGAACATAAATTTTTAGAAACGAAAAGGCACTTCTGCATGTCAAGAGTAAACACTTATTATTGTCTTTTTGCTTCACATGCATTTTCCCATACATATAATACTAAAAGATAACAGTCCACTATAAACATCATTTTCTACTGCAAAATTTCTGGACCAAAACACCTTCAGAGAGCTTTTTGAAAGTTATAAATCATGAATTAATGGATAAAACTGAACTCTCCCTTTCCCAAAAGAAAACCCTCTTTTTTCCTTACCAGGAACTGGATCAAGCTTAACAGAATGAATAAGCATGAACTAAATGCACAGATATTTTTTAACATATTTAAAATAATAAAAAGGGTGCTCAAAGGATGGTATATATTGAAAGACAGCTAAATGCAGACATCAGAAGTATAAATTTGAAAACACAATTGTTAAAAAGTATTTCAGATGATTGGTCATATTTCTCATTCTAAAAAAGATCATCCTATCGATGAAAGAACGTAAGTACTGAAAAGCAAGAGTCCTAAATCATTAACTTCCTTGGCAGTCTTATTTTAATCTCCATTTTATTCTTTTAATACAGTACTTCATGACAATGCTATGCACGGCATTTCACAATCTTATTTCTTATTTCCTTTTAGATATTTAAGTAAGTATTTGCTTGCTCAATGTCTTCACACCCAAATGTTTTGTTTTCTTTGGGCCAGAATCCATCTAGCCATGTAGGTACAAAGTAGCAAAAAAGAATATAGAGCATCTTTTCTCCCTCAAATGTTTGTTGCCTGTAAGAGTCTGGAAGAATCTCAGTTCCACAGGGATGCTCCTCCCTGGCTAACCAACACACTCAGCTGTAATTAGATGGATTACCAAACAGAACTATTCTTTTAGATCTGTAGAATTTATACTTTAAACTGTCTCAACTTTATTTTTCTGTAGTTGTAAACAGAAATGTGATGCACACTTGCTGACCGGAAGAGATCCTTGGACTGTAGGACAGCATGACCTATTTACAGCACTGCAGCGACCTAGCACCCTGAAGAGGTAAATTTTTTTTCCTCCAAAGTCAGGATATTTCTTCATTGGGATCTGCCCTGATTGCAGGTCTCAAACTAGACACCTGGTCTATAGTCTAGGCTATAAAGTTGTAATTGTACTTTATGGCAAAAAGCAGTACCAGAAAAGCCAGAACTCTCAGCACCAGCTCTTCTTCCTGGAAACCTTCAGGAGGATCGACTGGATTCTGCATACAACAATTCTACATTTGTAAAACAAACAACTTTGCAAAGCCAAAATGCCTCCGAAGCACTGAAAAAAAATGGAAGCACCTAAGTGGTGTCATTGTTCGTTTTCCTTCGAAGTGAGGTAGAATTAATGCACCACTCATTCTGCAAACCTTTGATTTTACTTTTTCATAAGCAATTTTCTTTAAAAAAGAAAACTAAAAGGTTCAAAACTTAAGTATCTCAGTGTTTCTACATAATTCCTGGATGTTTCATGCTTCACAGATGCTCCAATAGAATTGTGCGGTTATGTGTTTTTACAACTGGCCAAAGCTGCTGGGCAAGATAGCACTCGGTCTAACAGTCTCACAAAAGTGTGAGCCTTAAAATAATAATAGAGAGGAGCATGCCTGTCTGCTCATCCATTTCCACCTCTCAATACCCTTTAAAAACATTGGCAATTTTCATCCAAGTAACTTCTTTCAAATTTAAACAAATTCGACGCAGTCCTGCCAGAATTTAATTCCAGAAGATGAGAGCTACCCAAACTAGTGCCATCATTCAGGAGGTTCAGGGCAGACAAGCAAAAGTCTAACATCAAATACTCCATTTGACAGCAGATTCCTGGTTAACTGGGTGCTGCCTCTTGCCTTGCAGGTCTGTCATAAGGGAAAATCAGATTACCATCATAATATTTAGTGGACAAATTTTTCAGAAATTAGACTTCCATTGTCTATGGGACATCTTATTTTCCTGGCTCCTAAAACAGATGGCTCAGAAGTTCACTCAACCATTTTTTTTTAAATTAAAAAAACTGGTTTTTAGAGCCTAAATCCCTTTTGGTCATAGGGGTGATATATTCATACATATATATGAAGGAGAAAGAGAATTGGATTGATGGAGAGATATATGTGTGTGTATGTATATACACACATACAGACTCTCAGGCACGCATAATTAGTTATTCTTTTAGACATAAATTGAAGAAGTAAATATACTTTGGCCATTTCACATGTATAAAAGATCTTGCTTTGGTTTTGGATAAAACCATCTCCGTTGACTAAGCCAGAGGGAAAGCCATCCTTTCCCGTCTCATTTGCTAATGTTTTTGCCAAAGGATCAGCATTATTAACAATGAAGTGAAATTTGCCTATAACTGGAAGGCAGTATGGCATAATTGGATGTGAAAACTGGAATAACTGATGTGAAAATTGCCCTCAGAAGAGGGAAGTGCTCAGCAGAAAGTTGTTAAGGATAAATTCAAGGTACCTGTGGAACTTCACAGGGAAGGCATCTATGCCCAAAGCATTCCCTGTTCTGTATTTCTAATTGCTTTTAATAATAAAGTACCAAAGCATTTATTTAAATCTGCAGTGATAATACTTCTGAAAAAAGAGATCCAAAGCATCCATGGAACAGTTCATGTTCAATTTGTTCAGAACAGAATAATACTAAGGAATGCCCTATCAATATTTTTCACAAGTATACCTAATTTACCACTTCTGTTAAAGGTGCCCACATACCAGTCTTTTGTATATAAACAGTACACACCCCACTTGCTGGGCTTTTTTCACTCCATACCAAGAAATTCATCCTAAATCGAAGTTGGGTAAAATAATCTTTTGAGTGTGTGCTTTTTGAGCTTATCCTTATAATTAATAAGAGACTGCAACAAATCTGGAGATGGAGATATGTCATAGGAGAAATCATATTATCTACTTTTTCTCAAGGGTCATTATGTTTTCTTCACATTCCCTCTACCTGGCAGATGTGAAATTAATAATTTTCCCCCTCAGGTTTGCTATAAGATGGTGAAGGTTCATTTGTCTCAAAGAGCAGGTTAATTTCTTCCTCTGCAAATGTTTTGAAATGGGAATCTAATAAAGTGAAGAACTAAGTCTCCGTTTATATGACTGCTTTTCACACAACCAAAGACAGTCCTATCTGGCAGTTCTTTTTACAGACACTCAGTTTCCACCCCTATATTAATCCAGCTATGATTATCAGGAAAGAATCCTAAATGCTTCTCCTCATTATAATAAGGAGCTCCTCATAACAAACCGATCTGACAGTCAGGTTTCATACTCTGTATCCTTATCATCACTTGAATGTGTCTACGATCCTTCTACACTCCAGCCCATGTGTCAGAGAGAGGGCCAACAGACCTAGATCTTTGCAGGAGTTTGCCTGTCCTCTTCCAGCCCCCCCTTCAGGTGATGGGGAGGGAAAATGTTCTGTTTCTCCAGTGAGACCTCTGGATGCTGTAACTAAATGAAAAATATGTATTTAGGGACTGATGAAGACATAAAAGTGCAGGGATTAGTAATTTCTACAAAACACCAGCTCGTTTGGTTGCTGATGTTAGGAAAAGTGTTTGTGTGCACAGGCTGAAAATTCACTGAATGGAGAACCAACCTGCGATCTCCCCTACCAAGGATAGACACACTTGGGATGAAAGGGCAGATACCTTGACAATGTTTTTTTTTTCTAAAAGAAAATGTTTATTTTTCCCTATCATTGGCAACCGGAAATCTGAAGAAGTATCCACTATGATGTGGTGGAACTCAAACTTTTGTCTATGATAAAGAGTCTTTCCATCACACTGTACCTCACTGTTCATACAGCCTCAGGGAAGGACAGGAATACGGTGGAGAGATCATGATACATCCCTGCTTGTGAAAGCAGAGTCCAGGAGAATTTAATAGACACCATGGTGACAGCTCCTCTTCCTAGAGTTTGACAGAAACTCAGAATCACAGAATGGTTGAGGTAGGTAGGGTCTGGTCCATCTGGTCCAACCACCCCCTACCCCACCCTTGCTCAACCAGGACCAACTACAGCAGGCTGCTCAGTACCATGTCCAGACAGCTTTTGAATGCTCTCCCCTCATCTACTCAACCATTTCATCACAGAAGGCTATCAGGTTCATCAACCATGACTTCCCCTTTGTGAATCCATGCTGACTTCTCCTGACCACGTTTTTGTCCTTTGTGTGCTGAAAATGGTTTCCAAGATTGGTTGTTCCATCACCTTCCCGGGGATTATGGTGAGGCTGACTGGCCTGTAGTTCCCTGGGTCTTCCTTCTTGCCCTTTTTGAAGACAGCAGTGGCATTTGTTGCAGCTGCATTTGCTGCTGTTTACTGCATTTTTTTTGCTTTCATGGACTTAAAGAATTCCCCAGAGGGGAATTTTAGACTGTGACGATGAAGAGGAGGAGAACTGGACTGAAAGGGATTTTTTTTATGGGAGGAATTTGGATTATTCTGGTTTTTCCTGATCCAAGATCTCCAATAACAAAACAGAAGGCTGTTCTGTAAGACAGCATCAGAGAAATCAGCTCAGTAAGGAACAACCTGCGTGCTTGTTTCCAGGCAAGTGGCTGCCAAGGAAGAACTTTCACATAGTAGTCACAGCTGGTCATCATTTGTGTTTTCAGTAGGGCCCTTTCCAAGAAGATGCATTTTTTTTGTTTCCTAGTCAGAGGTAGGTGACAACTAACACAGAGACATGGACATACATCCCACTAAGTAATATTTTCTTGGAATTCTATTAAAATCTATCAACTTACCTTCTGCACATCCGAAAGCTGTGATTCACCTGATACACTGCAGAAAATCCAATACTAGCTTTTACCCTTATGAGAAAGTGGACCTTATATGGGAATGATTTGTTTCAGAAAGGCATTAAGAGAAAGGATGATACAGTAGGTATTCTTAATTTCAAATTTCTATTAAAACTGTAACTTACTTTCACAATAAAACCATACATGGAATGTAAGTTCACTGTGGACTTCCTTTTCTGATAAATCAATGCAACTTCCTACTAAAGCTTATTACAGCTTCAGGTTTGGAATGGTGACTTTAGAAATACCATTGAACTTTTCCATGGAAAATAAAATGGTGCAATATCTGCAACCCTCCTCCTCAGGGTTCAGGTGTCTGTGATCTGAGGTCTAGCTCTGATACAACACAGCTACACACCCTTGGTTCAAACTTCTGAGAAAATTGCTAAGTTCTGAGAAAGAGCTGTAGAGAAGAACCTGCAGTACGCTTAAAGTTGCCATTTTCTTATGATCACAAAACTAAGCAACGTTAAGACTTCGTTATATGCCTGAAAAAAACTGAACCTGTTCACAGGCATTCCCCCAAGGTATAGCAACAAGAAGGAAGAACTTAATTCCCAGTGACACAAAGATCCTTCCTCTTTTCTTGAGACAAAAAGGTCAAAAGATCCAAAGAAGCCTGCAAGGACAGAGAAAGGCAGCCACCATTTCAACCTAGATAAGTTCTTAGGAAGGAACTAATCTTTCCTAATAGTGATAGAGAATAAGGAAGGGCATGGAAATAAGCAGTAAGTACCACTGAGATTCAAGACAGGCTAGGGCATGAACACTGACAAAGGGAGAGACTAACTACAGAATTAATGACAAAAGAAGATGGGAGGGTGTAAAATAGGGAAGACCAGCTGCAAAGATGATTGAATAGTCAGAATGTCATACACTAGGGGCTGCAGACTGTCCACCTTGTAGGACCTGGCAAGTGCCCGATATCATGGGACAGGAGAATAGTGGTGGCATGGAGTACTATCTGGCGTACCTGAGCACACTGACTTTGCATGCAGGGTTTAAGACAGTTGCTAGCCCATACTGCCTGCCTAAAGATACTTTTGTCTGTTGCAAGCTGATGCAGTTAGAGAGTGTATGATAGCAAAGTACTGTATAATTTGTAGGGACTATCTAAAATGGGTAGATGGGGAAGATTAAGAGTTTCATACTTTGGCTTTGGATCAGGCTACAATTTTCAACAGAGTGAACTTATGTTGCCTATGTGAATACTGTATTATATGCCTGTAAGTTATGCACCCCTTTTAGCAATGAAAAGGAGAAAACAGGGAACTTAGTTAACATTCCCAAGTAAAATAGGGTTGTTGCTCTGGTCCATATCTGATCATTTTCAGGATCTGGTAACAGGAGATGAGGACTTAATTGATCAGAGGGAAGAGGATGCTCATTCCATCAGTGAGCATTTTGGCATATGTAGATTTTTTCACAATGCCAGTGGATGCCAGTGGGCAGCACAGAACTAGCGGAATAATTTTGACACCTTGGAAAATTACCCAGCTGAAGCCAAAGCAGTGAGCAAAATGAATAAAATGAAAAAGAATAATCTTTAAGAGTGGGGATTTAAAGAGTTCCTCTGCTCTGCTCTTCCAGATTGTAACAAAGTCTTCTAGGAGTAACAGACAGTTTACAACTAACCTGCAGCAGTGATTCAAGAGCTCAATTGTACTGGGAGTAACAGTTTTCCTCCTGACTCAGGTGATGGGTTAGAAGACACAGCAAAATGAACTATGTTAATTAAAACATTCCTGTTACTTCCTTGTATGAGGAATGTGTGAATTCTCTGCCTGGATAATTATTGGTAAAATTGACAGTGATTGTTTTTGCAAATACTCCAGGGAAATAACTGTGTCTTAGCACAGAGAAGTAGAGTTCTGACTGTTAAAAAAACCCCACAATTTGGGGATAGTCCATCAGAAGTTTCTTTCATGCCAGCCTTTTTATTTATTTTTTCTTTTCTTAAATTCCAATAGAGTTTTCTGGTTCAGGAAAGGAAAAGACTGTAATTTTCTAGGATTATTCCAAATGTCACAGTGAAAAAAGAAACATGATGAGAAAAAGACAATGATTTTCCCTAGGCGGCCTTAAAAATCCCCTCCCTTAGCAGGAGAGAGGATTTTATTTTACTTTTTCTTCCTAAGGTAGCTGGCTTTAAGCTATATCTGTTCACCAACAGATCCAAGGAACAACATTGTTTAGAAATAAAGTTTCATAATAGAGAGGCCATAGCAAAAAAATTTGCAGGAGCTCATCTAGCAGTTCTGGATTTTAACTGGGGCACTGCCTTACTGTCAGAGTGCAGGGATACATATTGGATCAAGATTTGTATCGTGCAATGCATGTCAAAGACAAAGTATGTTGCAAAACACTGAAATAAATAATTCTATCCACAGAAATATTGATATGGATAAGAATAAACTACAAAACATAATCTACCTTATTAACCCTTCAACATTCCTACTTAGGTTTTACTATTGACAGTTCCACTGGTTTTGGATCAGATTTAGAGAAGATTTGATTCTGGACTTTTTCAGGCAACAGAGGATTCCCAATCTACTTCTGAAAGGGATAACAGGGTTTTTTTTATAACTATTGACTCTCAGATCCTCAAAGTTATTATATCCCATATGGCAGAGCCACTGTTGGTTCTGTGCTTACATACAAGGTGATTTCTTTGGTTCAAATATTTGTGCAGTTATTTAGCTCCAAGCAACGGCTGGGTGGTTGAGGTCTCTATAGCAGCGATTGGCATTGTGAGCCTCACACCGATCTAACAGCCTTATTCCTCAGATAATGGTGTCTGAAGTGTGAAGCATTCTGATATTCTGCCCCTAAATAACTCTAATTGTGGGTGAGTACTCTGGAATTCTTATTTTACAACTGTACCAGAGTGAAAATGTACATCAGAGTAATTTGAGATATACTGTATAATGGAAATGTTCTGTCATGTATCTCCTGATGAATTTTCTTCCTATCTCCTCCCGCCACCCTTTTATTTTAAATGGCAGCACCCTTCTAGGTTCATAACACCATGAGACAGCTGTGGGAAGAGGGAGCTTTGAGCACAGCAACTGGTGATTCAAATTCCAGACAACCTGTGGAGGCCTCAGTTTCAGACCTTGAAACAAGAAAAACCCTTTTTTCTAAGTCTGACTCAAACGCCGTTCCCCACATATGTAGATTTTTTCACAATGCCAGTGGATGCCAGTGGGCAGCACAGAACTAGCGAAATAATTTTGACATGCCCAAAAATCCATTAAACCCCTCTTTTTCAAACCTGAACTCCACGTTCTAGGTTAAATCTAATCCAGACCTGAATGTAATTCCTTGGCCTTCCCGAACATTACACTGAAAGAGCACTTATGTTTATATTACATTTCATCGAAAGGAAGCAAAGCACTTTAGAAAGTATGTAACTGCTCCACTGAGAGTGATGCAGCCAAGTCTGCAGAGATTTTTTTTCTTTGCATTCTAATTATAGACACTTTTATTTACTAAAGTTACAGATAGGACTTGTCTATTACAAGCCTCTGAAATCTCATTTGCTAAAATGAAAACATATTTCAAATGCTTTGGAGAACTATTAAGATTATTGAATGTCTAGCATTGTGCTTCAACTCTCCGAGTGGTTCACTAGACCCCTAGGGAACAGCCAAGCAGCATACAATTATCACAGTAATTAAAAAGGTGCAATGACTCTTCTCTTAAAGACTCCTGTTTTATTAATTCTATGGTATGCTTTGGAGACTGGCATTATTTTACTCCTACCCAGCTTAATTATACCATCATTAGTTTACCAGCATCTCTTTTTAAACCCTTGGGTCAGTTATTAGCATGTCACTTGCTAACAGTTAACCAACAACCACTACACCTTCAAAGCAAGATCTCTGCTACAAAAAAGCCAGTTTGTAGAGACAGATTTAATATCACCAATTTAATAATTCAATTTAAATTTTTCAGTCAGCCATCACTTTCTTCTTTTAATTTAAGAGAGTTTTACTGTTTAGCTTAATGAAAACACAAATAATGCTGATGTATTACAAGACGTTACCAGGTAATAAAATACTTCCAGTACATAGTGGTTTATGAGACTGAATGCACGTTTTGATACTCAACAGCATGTACCACTGAAAAGACCAGAAAGCCTATGATGTTCTTAAATATAACTAAAATTCTGGATTTCTCTGTCTACTCGGTCTGGCTGAGATGAAGTTTATTTCCTTCATAGCAGCCTGTATGGTGCTGTGTTTTGGATTTGTGACTAAAACAAGGTTGGTAACACACTAGTGTTTTGAATGTTGCTGAGCAGTGCTCGCACAGCCTCAAGGCTTTCTCTTTTTCCCACTCCACCGTGCCAACAAGTAGACTGGAGGTGGACAAGAGGCTGGAAGGGGACACAGCGGGACAGCTGACTCCACCTGACCAAAGGGATATTCCATACCATATGATGTCATGCCAGCAAACAAAGCTCAAGGAAAGAAGGAGGAAGGGGGGATGTTCATTGTTATGGTGTTTGCCTTCTCAAGTAACCATTATGTGTGCTGAGGCCCAGCTTCCCAGGAAGTGGCTAACATCTGCTTGCTGATGGGAAATAGTGAATAAATTTCTCATTTGTCTTTGCTTGTGAGTGCAGCTTTTGCTTCACCTATTAAACTGTCTTCATCTCAATCCATGAGTCTTCTTGCCTTCCTTCTATTTTCTCCCTGTCCCATGGCAGAGGTGACTGAGTGAGGGGCTGTGTGGGTATTTGGCTGCCGGCTGGCATCAACCCACCACACTCTGTGACCCTTTAGTACAGAAAGGCTTACTTACACAGCACCCCACGTTAAATTATCTAATCTAATAATCTAGATTATTATTATCTAATAATAGATTATCTAATCTACATAATCTAATATAAGCAGATGATCAAACTATGAGAAAAACTGTTTTAATTTTAAAATAACTGAAGTACTTGTGTATTAAATACATACTTACGTTGTCTAGACAGATAATTTTACATTATTATGAAAGGCATAGTGACCCAGAAACCCTCCTGAAGTGAACTCTAATTAATTTTTATGCCTCACTATTGACTAAGCTGAAGTTATCTTAGTCTAGTAAAGAAAATCTTATAAATACTAAATACTTAACTATTATTATAAGTTAACTGTACTGCTTTTTGGTATTTTTCATTAAATACTTCTTTCCAGTAATGAGAGGAAGAAAAAAGAGTATCAAAGAGTTAGTACTTGTATAAGCTTGCATCTTCATAACATAACACTGGGATTCTGACACTAACTATATTTCATTCTATGTTTGATATCACACCAATCAGTTCAACTGAAATGCCACTTAGCCACTGACAGGTGGCCAGGTGACTTTAAAAAAAAGTAACTTTACTTTCATATGCAATGGAAATACATCATTATTTCTGTTGAAGTATGTAATTTTTCCTGCTAAAAAGACAAACAACACCAAGCCATTCTTTAAAAGATTAGGATCAGTAAGCTAATACCATTTGCTTAGTCCCATTTCCTCTAGATACACTTCTGCCTATCTTCCACCAACTTTACAGCAGCAGAAAGAAGATTCAAAATATTGGGGGAAAATACTAATGACAAAAAAAATTCCAGGTCACAGTATACTCTTATTTTCTGAGCAGCTGAATCCCAAATTAATATCACTGCAACTCTTCCTGAAAATTACTGTACAATTGCTTTTGTGTAATAGGTCTATTTTGTATCTTTTTACAGTCAGAGGTCAGGCCTATTGATTAATCCAAACAGGAGCCAAGACTGCTACGCAGCACCACAAATCACACTATCTCATTTAATGAAAAGACATGCTATCAGTCACTCAAGAAAGCAGTCCTTTGCTAAACCTCATCTGCTAATTGAGACTTAACAGTGCATACTTTTGCTGTTACACAGGATCTCTTTCCACTTTATCTACAAGTTTGATACATCTGACATTGAAAAAAGGAAAAAAGAAACTTTATCCAAAACAAACAAAGTTCTTATAAAGCTTGGGATACTAGCAAAACAAAAATAAATTTAAAAAAAAAAAAAAAAAAAGGATTAACTAAACTAACACCCAAATATACACTGGCAAGAGAGGGGCGTAATGAAATGGAGAGAGCTCAGTGCATACCTGATAGTAAAAGTTGTTTATTTACACAGCACTCTACGCTGACCACTTTAAGGCATGCAGAGGTATGATTTCATCTACAATCTACAGTGGCACTGAAGGTTGGTTTCAAGGTCATCGTAGCTGGCAAATGCTAATAGCTTATACTTAAAAGCATTCAGTCTTAATTCCTGCAGCCTGCTGCTTTAAGGCAGACAGTAAAAACTGCTAGTGAAATAACTTACGTTTTCCACCCTAGAAAGATGCTTACAACTTTCCAATTGCTTTTGAGTACTCACCAGCACATTTTGTTCTTGTTTTGAGAGCTGGGCCAGGAGATCCCGTTCCTCCTTCACCTGGTCTTGTAAGTAATACACTGATTTCATATTCTGTGTCAGGATCCAGGTGCCCAATCTTATAGCTTGTGGAGTCCACAGGTTGTATGTCATACCAGCTTCCACTTGAAGTTCGATACTCAACTTCCCTTTGAATAATGGGTCCATCCCCATTGATGGAATTGGCATTTAACTGTATCCACAGGTAAGTTGCACCAACTGAGGACAGCTGAGGTGGAGCAATGGGAACTGGTGGCTCTGAAGCACAGTAAGTTACAAAAAGCAGCAATGATTATACTGGCATTTTTTCTGCTTCTAAAACATTCAAATGAACAATGGGTTTTGTACTATATTAGAGCTGAAGATTGCATAAAAATATGGATATGAAGAAATCATCAATACAGATTAACTTATTTCCAACAAACTGCAATGTGCAAACTTTTGCTTATGCACTTGGAGATTTTAACATGAAGCTTTTGTTTTATACCATGTAACTTCAAACCAGGTGCAACTGCAATTCCATTCACTAGACATTACACGGCAACTTTTAACTTCCAATTTAGAAAGAAAGATGATCTCAGGTTTTCTTATCAAAATACAGTTCTTACTGGATGTAAATATAAATCCTACTCAAAACTAACATTTTTAAGCTAAAATTGATATTGTAGTCTATACTTAGACATAGCCAGAACAGTGATTTCTGCATGAAAACAAAGTGAATTTTTTATTCATTATTTCTCACGGACTGTACTACTCAGCCTTCAGATTTTCAGACTTCTGTGTAAGCAGAATAAATATAGTATTTTTTCAAGTCCTATATCCTGGTTAAACAGAAAGAGCTTCTAAATGAGAGCTGGGGGAATTCTTGAGTCTTTACTACAACTCTGACTCTATTTCATGTAATGGCTTATTTTCTGTGGACTAACTGCCACAGAGAAGCAGTACTCTTGTCTCACAGAGTAAGCATGTGTGTGATCTCCTGATAGTTCGAATTCTAAAGATTTTAACAGTGAGCAAAATTTAAAAACCATTTTTATTTATTACGTGATGGCTATCTCATTTTAAGTTAGACTGCAGAAATAATTTGCAGACATCATCTCTTTTTAAAGGTAAATAACAAATTCATTTTTTCCCTATTGATTAACGAGGAAATTACTCTGCTGTTTCATGCATCACATCTACATAAAATTCACCTTCCCATTGGTTAAATATATTCATGTAGAATGAAACCAGGCCGCTGTAATAAGGCACTGTTTGATCCAATATTCTTAACATATCTATCAGCAAACACTGCCACCTTCTTAAGGCTACACAGAATACGTAATGAATGTAGAACATCTGTCTCCCCTAAGCTGTAGATTCAGATTTATTCTCTTCTGCTAACCATTTCCCAACGTGTTGAGAAATAGGTAGTCAAACAGAAAAGAAGTTGAATTTATATATTTCATCATTTTCTCAAGGACTTCAAAGTCAGAGTTAAAGCAAAGAACGTAAAAGAATGAAGCACAAGGGAGAAAGGAACTCTGGAAATAAGTATTAGTATTTCCTGAGAAATAGTAGAATTCCTATTTTAACAAACATATAATTATCCTACGTTATGCTACCTTTTTTCATTTACAGAAAGAGTACTCAAGTCACAGAATACTAAGTACACTGAAGATTAGCTATGCCTCAGATAGATAGTTTTTCTAATTAGCACTGTACACTTGTATGTAAGCTTCAATCTGCAATCTGTTAGTAACTGCTGAAATATGACATCGCAAAACAGCAAACATAGGCATTATATATTTTAATATTAACAAAACTGATTGATTACTATCATGAAGAACACGACAGTGTTCTGTCTGTGTAAGAACTTTAATACAGTGGGCAACAATCCAGAGTGTCTCCAAAGATGTCTACTAATTATTACTGATTGCAACAGACATAAAAATAGCTTATTATATTGTGGTAGATTCCAGTACATAAAGAAAAGAATATTGTTTACATTTTCAAATCACTAGGGAAAACACTGTTATATGTCAGTAGCAATATATGGCAAACTGATGTAATCTTTCGGTTAGACACATACTGCAGTTTTATTGAAATTATTGTTCCTGAAGTATATAAACTATGGCTTCATAGAGCAATAGCATGTCTGGAAACAGTTCTGACTTGACTCAAAATGATTTAGCATCAATTTAAATCATTAGGCTGTTTTGTGAACCAAGACATGAAATGGAACTTTTATAGAGCATCCTAAGGCATTTACTTAGCCATGCTGAAAGAACAGTTAATTACTTTCAAGTTTCAAATGCTACTAAAGGCTGTTGAAGTGCCATTCAAAATGCGAACTCAGGAGTTAGGTCACTAAGGTTAGTGGTTACACCAAGTCATTCCAAGTATTACAAGTACTTGAAATAGACAGTATTTTATTGTCTTTTTATCCCCGGGGGCATATTTTTCATTCCTTTGTGACCAAAGTGCCAAAGGTTAATGCAAGCTTCATGATTTCAGCAAAGCCTGCATATACTGCAGTTTAAGACCACTAACGTAGTTTAATACTAAAAGTAGTCTTCTTACCAGAAATTGAGGCCACATAAAATGAACCTTTCGTTACAAATATGATGCTCATTATTAAGTGACTGGTTAAAAACATGAGACCCAGAGTTAAGCAGACACTTCAATACAAACGGTGTATTACTAAATATAATGAGCCGATTTCATGACTAAGGTATGAAAGTTGTCCTTCTGACTTATTCATTATTCCTCCTTTAGGCAAAATGATTTAATTTTTTTAGGATACTGAGGAGTTTGAATCACTTAATCGGGTAAGTACCAGACCGCAGCACCATCTTTCACTAAAAGCAGTTTTACTGGTGGCGACTGGGGTAGTCTCAAATAAATACCATGCAAATTCTTTTCCGATTAGTATCTTTATGAAAATGGTACAATAGACCTGTGATTTTACAGCTGTGTACATTCAAGGAAGGAATTTCAACTGACTGCAGAAACAAGTTTGTAGTGGTGGCTATTTAGTACGACAGTTTAGCTTAAAGAGGAGTTTTTCCTTGTAGATATCTCTTGAAACAGAAGTAAACAAAGCTATTCAGTACTGTGAAACCCTTTAAAGATAGGCTTTTAAAATAGAACATTAACTCAAAAAAAGAAGGTAAGTTTATCCATAATTTCAAATCTAATGCTTTTTAGACTTTGGACGGACAGGTGACCTCTTCTTGAATCCTGTGACAAATGCTAATAGGCATAATCCCTTATGGAAAGAAAATAGTGGCCACCTTACAAAGCCAGAGGTCTGCAGACGACAGAAAGCTTTAGGCAGATGCTCTAATGTCACCCTACGTAAATGGATCATTTACAGTAAATATGAGAAAAAGACAAAGCCTTTACGATAAGGAGCATCCCTTCTCTTATGCAGAGGATAAAAACAAATTTAGCTGTACATGCATATAAACTATTTATTCTTATGTGCTTCTATATTAACTAGAAACATACTTAAAGTGACAACTGCTTTATTTACACTGCTTTGTGCTTTGAATTATACAGAATTTCCAGACATTTTCTACAAGATCCTAACATCTTTATGTTTTGCAGTTCTTTTAAAATTTTAATAGGGAAGGGAAAGGCATCACACAGAGATGCCAGTGGAGATAATATAAATCTCTGAGATTTAACTGAGTTATAGAACACAAAAAATAGACTCCTCTTCTCTGTGGCTCAGAACAGCTAACTTGAAAAATGAAAAAATCTACTTCAATAGTAACAATAACATTTTTCAATTTTTCTTTTGAGGTAGGAGAGTGAGAGAATGGAGCCATGCTACATTTACAGGGGAACAAGGAAGAAACATTTATCCTGCAAGCTATTTTTTTTTAATTGAATAGTAACTGTTAGAAAGACAATGCCACAATATTCCCACATGATACTGTTCAGCGCATCATGAGTAGGCGAAGTGATAAAACTAAGGTACCAACCATCTCTGATGCTATGTCCACATTTATAACATCTTAATTATTATAAAATTAATCAAATAATTATAATTGTATAGTCTTGAAATCAACTAAACAGCTTTCAGGTTTTTTTTCTTCCATTTTCCTCTCTATTTTGTTTTTTTTTATACATATATATATTATTGTGCTCCTCTTTTGAGCATGCAAATGACACTATCCCTTTGGAAACAATGGAGAGCAGTGCCATTTTGCAGCATTTAATCGTGGATGAAGGGCAACAAATACCCCCACTGATAACAAAAGATACGGCAATGATTTTGAAACACCATAGTTCTTCAAGCAGTATTTTTTTTTTTTTTAAAAAGTCTTTAAATAATTCCTGACAAAGCATTTAATTTTTTAGTTAAACAATACCTCTAAACAATATGATGCATAACGTGAGCTAATTTTATACTATTCCTTTACTGAGACTGTTCAGGATGAAAACTTGACGTGACCCAGAATCCTAATGTTCTTAAAATTACTTGTAAATTCATCACTTAAGAAAACGTCATTGTTGTATTTTATACATATTTTGAAACTTTACAGAAAAAAAAGTGTCCTTGTACTATACACTGATAAGCCTACACAGGTACAATCTAACTAGTTGGACATTAATAGATATTCTGCTAAATGCTGTAGTCCTACTAGTAGTATTACCACCCACCCCTAACTAGGCACAAACCATTCCCTTCCCCAAACACGATTCCTCCCAAGTCCAATTGTTCCGACTTGCCCACTCCTGACTCGCCAACTCTCTCTTAAGACCTCAGCCTGCACTGCTCTCGCTCCATCCTCATCTGCTTATCTAAGTGGTCTAAACCCATCTACCCTTCCCATTCTCAGCTTTGCTCAGCTTTGCTCAGTTCTCATTTTCTCCCCACACTACGGTCACCATTCCCATATTCCAAACACCACTAAATTCCCATCCCGGTTTGTTTTTTTTTTCCCCAGGCTGTATCTACAAGCTCTGTGCCTGCTCCTCTCCCTGCCTTCCAGGCTGCTGCTGTTCTTCTAACCATGCTTCTCCCTAGCATCTGCTTTTCCTCTCCCCTCCTGCACTAGACAGTTCCCCTTTTCCCGACAGTTCCCTTTTCCACTGGCCTCAGCCCCCATCCTCGTCCCCTATATACATATATATGTATATACACACTTACATATTTTTGCATACGCATGTATGTATATATGTTTATCTTCCACCCTTTTCCCTCCCTCGTTTTTAGTGCTTATGTAGCCCCAATTTTCACCTACCTTCCCTCTCATTTCGAAACACCTCCCAGTTTGCCATACCTTTCAGTCCCATCTGAGTATGCAGCTACTTGCTCTTGCACCCCTTACTATCCACATCATGCATCTCACCATTTTAACCTCACAGTACAAGGGCTCAGCGAGGTGGAGGGCTGTACATTGAAAGCACAGGAATGGTAAGCTCCCAGCTTTTGATTCCGGTGCCTGGATCCAGCCCGTCCCAGAGGAGCTCAGATCAGTGCTTGCATTTAAACTCTGTTCACTATATCTAGAATTCGGGCGGAATTTGAGAGTTTAACTCACAGATGTCTCCATTGTACGTATCAGAACGGAGGTCTTGGTGGGTTTTATTTAGTAGCTTGTAAATTGACTATACTTGAAAACAGATTTTCACAGGAACAGAAAAACAGTATTCTTGACATAACTGTTACACTCCTGAAAAAAAGTTCCTGCTTCAAAGCCCAAAGTCTTCAGCACTTTCCTATGGCAAGTTTGCTAAGATGGCTTAACTATCTCAGCTGTTTTGGCTGGAGGTTTTCTCAAAACCTTCAGGCTGAGGCACACACCCACACTGGAAAATATCAGCCTGAAGTCAGTTTGACAAAATATGAGCATCCGAAAGCAGGACTTCACGATAGGAATTGCCAGGCAACCATAAAAGTAAGTCCTAATTACACCACTGTTTGTAAAAAAGGGTACAGAGAGACTGATGGATCAGCATGAAAGGCTAGTTAGCAAAGAGAGAAAACAGACGTGAAGTACCTGTGTATACTTAATGTATGAGAACAACTGATAGAACAGATAAGCAATTTTTAATATTTCCTTGCTGTGTCTTGATCTCAAAATGATTTTGCCCTCCAGAATAAATTCTTTGCTCCAGAGGTCCAGAAGAGGTTTGGTTCTGTTCCCAATGTTAAATCTTCCATTTGGAAAGATGCAGACATTTAAGCTGCCAGCATTACAGATGGTTACCTTTCTATGTCCTCGCTTAAAAACCTAACAAAACTCCTTGTAACCAATTTGACACCTAGGTTTACCTTGTTTGAACTCAATAAGCAGTCTGAACTCTGTAATAATCTGATGTCTGCTCAGACAGGCTCATTCTCTCTGTGTTGGATCTCCCCACTATTAGAAAAATTCAACCTAGGGACTCTATGCAGAAGTCTAATTTACTTCACCAAATACATTTAATCAATTCCACCCTACTATTTTCCTTTTGCTCAATGTTTGATTACTTTTATGTCACCTATTAGATACAGACTGCAGTTTTTTACAATAAGTGGGTGATCTGACAAGGCCAATTTCATGTCTCCCATTAGATAAAGTGACATTTCAATCCAATTCTCTGACAAACTTAGATGAGGATACTGTGTAGTTTGAGCACACACAATGACAAGGCACTTGTCTTTTTCAGCCTTTCCTATCAGAACAAACACTCGGGTAAATTGAAAACCTCCCCTTCAGGATTTATTTAAATAGAGCAATCAATACTTTATTTCACCATCCTCTAAAAGGCATATAAGATAACACAAACAAGTTTTCAAAAAACCCCCTTTTTTTCCTTCTTGTTTAAGGCCAGACTAATTGTTCACTGACAGGCTTTTTGCTCATTAACTAGACAATATTCATGTTTACAGTTGTTTGATAAGACAACATGGGATTAACTGACAGGTCTTTAATTGCTTTTCTTCCTCCCCCCATACAGATTAAACCTTGCTATAACCACATCTGCTCAGGTAAAAAAAAAAGAAAAAAAAAAAAAAGAAAAGGAACATTTGGCAGTTTCTTACATATCTCTCATGTTCAAGATTTGATTCCTATTCCTTTGTGATTTCAGGTTTGGTTTGCAGCACCTGACACTAGTGGCCTTTCCGCTGATTTCGAAAGTTCTGGTACCTGGTCTCCAGTGCCACGCAACATCACGCCACAGCAGCACTACAAACCTTAAAGAGGTTTACATAAGAAAGTAACTGGAATCTAAGAGTAAGTTCCTATTTAGTGAAACTATATCTACAATGAAATAGAATGAACGTTGTACAGAGCTGTAACCCACCCTACGGTGCAAATGTCCCTACTTAAAAGCAAAGACATTTTGGAAAAATCGCAGCTCCAGTGCAGGATTTACTTATTTGCAACTTGAGTTACAAGTTCAGTAACCAGAATGAAACAGAGCACAATAAATATGAAGAACTGATTCTCTTTAACTTACAAACGCTAGGTTTTACTCTCCTGTCATCCTAGCAATGTAATTCCAAGGAAATTCCTCTTAAGTCAGCTTAGTTATACCAGCGTAAATGAGAAGAGAATTAGATTCATTGTTTCCAACAAAGAGCAGGGAGTAATTACACCACTGCTTCTACACATACTATTATTAACCCATCAGTAACTCCCATGTATACTAAGCATTACATGCAATATGCGTAAATGTACATTTTTGCCATGACTTATCGATGGTAATGGATTAAAAAAAGATATAGCTGCACTGAAATCAATCTATTATCTTTGAATTCTGCTAACTAACATTGCAGAAAAGCTGCTGAAAAAATTAGGAAGTACAATTTCTTAATTACACACCATCAATAAGAAAGCATATTTACTAATTAGCCCCTAATGCTGCTATTTCAGTATAGTCATCTAAAGTTCTACAGCACAATGTTTAAAATGGGTCTTTTTAGGTCAGAAGGAATGACCTGCAGGTGGTCTCATAAAAGCTCCAATACAGGCAACGAGGATTACCATAATTACTTTGCCACTCTACAAGCAGTTAATGGGATTACACCCGAAGGCTATACACTTGTTCACAGCGCCCAGTGCAAATTTTCTGAAAGAATCTGGGTAAGCACAAATGCTTTAATGATACGGTTCATAATTTCATCTACTGCACCACAAAAGGAGCGCTAATAAATTAAAACACCCTCAATCAAAGAAATTGAAAAAAATCTAACTTCTTCCACTGTCTGTACCTCCTGCCACTCATACAGTCAATCTTCCATCTGCCTCCTTCAGGCAGTCTCGGTTCTTCCTCGTTTCTGCTGCTGTTAGATCTGAAAGATGCTTCATCATTCCTGTTGGGGTTCACACTCCACCCTTTCTTGCTCTCTTTGCTGACTTCCATACATTTCCATTTTTGGCCACTCTTTTTATTTCCTTTTCGTGTTATCTTTGCTTGGACTGAAATAACCTCATGCCTATAATTATATTCTCATCTCACCTTCTCTATTTGTTTCTTTCTTCATCTGTCCATTCAAATAGCTTATCTAAGTTTTCATACTACAATTTGTTTTGTCATGTTATCTTCATACACTGGTTATTCGCAACCTCCTCCTCCTCGTCTTGTCCTGCTTCTCTCCATTTTCTTTAAAACACATCCACTTTGCTTTGCTTTTTTAATGTCTTGGCCTGATTCTTTATTTATGCCACTGTGCCTACTGTCCTTCAAACCCCTCCTTTACTGCTAGCTTCTCATACACATGCTTTCTATACTGACTTCAGAAACAACATCCACGCTACGTCTTCAGATGTAACAGTTATCCCACACCTTGCTTATTACCCTACATATAAACCTGCCTTTAGGAAAAGGATCACATCTTTGAAAAGCCCTGACAAATCCCATATAGGTTTATAAATACACAAAATAATTAAAGTGTTAGGAGAAAGAAAAGAGCAAATCCCAGATCAACTAGTAACAAAGCCCCTTATCCAGTCTGCTGTCTGCAACCAGAACTGTACAAGCTCTTATATTGCAATAGGTACTGATTTTTTAATTAGATGACTAAGTCATAAGAAATGTTAATTTGTATCTTAACCCAAAAGATAAAACCTAGAGCAGAATTTGGAAAGCTGAGTGACAAGAAAGTACTACACAAAAATTACTTTCTTGCTGCTGTTACTCCTTAGCCTATAAGTTTCTTCAATTTTATTAGGACAGCTATAATGATACCATTTGTGATAATCCAAACGCTATCCCCAAAAGACAAAAAGTCCTATCCAACGAAGGATACTGTTCCTAAAATCAGAGGATACATAATAGATGCAAGTGTGTCCTTCCCAATTCCCAGGGGAAAATTCCACACCTGTGGTGCATTTAGTTTTAGGGCACTCATTCACTCCTTGCCAACTTGGATCAAATTGTTTTCAGAAAGAAGAGAAAAAGAGCCCTTAGCCCCTAGCTAAAGCCTCTAGCTTCATCTCCCTTCTTGTTAGGCACAGAATGGACCAGAAAGGGAAGACACAACACAATAATGTGGCTCCACAGCTTAGGTGCTACAGAATCTGGTTTTGTCTCTGAAAGAACAAAAATAAAATTTTGTTCCTCCAAATTACTAGCATAAAAGTAAGAAGCAATCAAAATGCACTTTAAATACAATGAATGTTAAAAAATTGTTTCAGCACAGTTTTCTATAATAAGAATGGACATAGCTGTATGCGTTCTATTTACATTTAAGTGTTGCCTGCTGTTTTTAAAAACATCCCTCTATATGTTGGAATATGTGGTTTTTATGTGTTCATTTTAATGTAAAACTTTCATATTTTGCAGTAAATATATTTTTAGAATGCAATCTTCATAAAGGAGGTAAATAGCCAGTATTATGTTCGTATCTTAAAAAAAAAAATCTTGTAAATATAAAGACATATAGTTCTAAACAGTGCATTTTGGGGAATTATTTAAAACCAAAATCAACAAGTAACTAGTTAATTAGCCCTGGCTTCTTCTGTCATTCTCTTCTTACAGCTGGATAGACTCTTAAGATTTACATAAACAGAGTCTATTTATTGAACCTCTTATCGACTTTAACAAGCTATGGGTGACATTCTTACTGCATTAGCAATCGCAGGTCCTTATTCCATACACAGAGCATGCAAATACTGATTTTTTTATAGTGAAATACCTTTGACTATCAGTTCTGCATAGTTTGATACACCAACTCCTCCTTCTGTACGAATCATGCAGCGATAGTTGCCAGCATCCCGCTTCGTGGCATTTACCACACTAAAAAGAGCTACAAATCGGCGAAAGTTGAACACTTTTATGTCCTTCAAAGGTGCATCCCTTACATAAATACCCTAGGCAAAGAAACAAAAGTAAAGAATATCGTCAGTCATATTTAAAAAAAATACTGAAAACCAATTTTATTTCTCTCAAGTTCCCCAAGAGAGGATGCAAGATTAAAGCAGAAGTCTGCATGTTACTTTTACAGATGTTTACTCTGTGTGAGACTTTACTGCCTTCCCGTGTGAGTTAAACCATTCATCATCAGTGGGCGACCACTCATCTGGAACAGCTGCTTTCAACTCTTTATAGATTAACTAATAGAAAGATTTAAGAGCAATGTAACATTTACTTGCTTGGCTTGCTTTACACAAATATTTAAAGTTATTTCTTTTAAAGAAACATGAAACCCAGCATACTCAGTCTCTGCTTTCTCTTCCCCTCCACATCTGCTACTTGGCATATGCATCTTGCACAGCTTGTACGGAAATGTCAGTGGATGGTTCTCATATAGCAGCACCTACGCACGGGGTTATCACCGACTCAGGCGGAAGAGACTAGGCACAGATTTACCAGGCGAATGACCAACAAAGTGGAAGCTGTCTCCATCTCCCACTTCCTCAGCATGATACTGGGAACTGGGCAGTTTCTACCTCAGTGCAGTGTCTCGCCCTCAATTCAATATATTGCATGCACGGCACAAGAGCTATTTAACAGGCTAGGAGCACAAGCCCCAGCCTAAGTCCCATGCTACCGGCCCATTCCTTCATGTGATCCGGTGCACGGCTGGAGGAGGAAAAAAGGGAGGGTGGCAGACAGAAGAGGACAGAGATGACATCTTGCCATGTTCTCTGACACAAAGATGAGGGCAGAGAGACTTGGCTCTCAGATCCTCATCAGAACTTGCACTCCACCTGCCCATGAAATAGGATACGTGCACTATGAACACTGAAAAACCTCAGAAAATGTAAAATTATCGAATTACTAGAGCTGGCTGAAAAAAAAAGGTATACAAAATCTAGTGACAACATTTACAAGCAAACAAGAAAGACACACTTTTCACAAAAAGATATACATTTCAACAAACTGAAGGCTACTGCCATTATCAAAACACCATGAGAAACTGGAGAACCCCAACAAGCACCTCCCAAAAGACACTCTCTCCAGGAAGGCATATGCACAGTCTGATGCTATGTAATGATACCGGTTATTTTTAGTAGGTTTTCCTGACTTCAGGCAGGGCAAGGGTCCTGCACTACCGAGCTTCTGTAAACCATCAACAGAGCTGGTGATGTCTGCTTTTCTGCCCTAGAGTTTGTAGTTTGTCCAGCAGAATTTAAGACTTATATAGGAAATACTGACCTCAGTTTGTTATGGCCATTACTTGCCACCATACTGAAAGTACCCTTAAAATACCAGTGATAACCAGAGAGTTTCAAATACCAGCCATATAAAATTAAACTCATCCATAAATCACAAAACCAAGTCAAAGTTAATCATGCCATTAATGCCAAAGAAGCAGCATAATTAACAGTAAATACTGATTCTCATGCACAGTAAGGTAGAGTTATTCCCTCTTCAAAAATAAATGTGGGTGATGCACAGCTTATTTAAAGGAAGAAAATTCTTGTAAGATGCCCAAAGAAGAATGTACTATCATGCCTTAAAAATTACTCAGTCTTAAATTATTATTTCAAATCATTGCCAGCTCCTTAAAATTCCTAGAATTCTGAGCTGCAGATAAACCAGCTCCTCTGACGTGGCATGGCAGTTACCGAAAACAAAACTTGGAAAGAAACATTCCAAACTACTATTTCAAAACTACTATTTTACTGGTTTTGCCAGCGTAATATCCTTCTAGCAAGAATGGCTGCAGATAGCAGGAAGCATGCAGAGTGGGTTAATTATGATTTTGGAGAATGAGTATTTCTTAAGAGCAACATTATTTTTTTATCTAAGACAGTAACTGATTAATCCTAATTATCAGAGCTGCTGACCAGTCACAAACCACATGGTTTTAAAGTGTGTTTCTGCAGCTTTCAGACTCTTTAAGGGCTCTGTGCATAGCCAAGTCACGTGTTTACATTACATCCACCCACACTAGTTCTTCCTTTTTTCTAGTCACAACGATAGGAAGCTTTCACAGGCTATTTTATCCTGCCAAGAAATAGGGTAAGTTATTCTCTAGGGAATGACATACCGCCACACACTGATTAATTCTAGTATCTAAACTAGCTCAGCTCATTTAGAGTGTGAACAAGCCCCTCTGCACTCCAGCCTGCACGGTACACCCACCCTTCCACGCCGGGCACCTGCATCCGGGATTTACCAGGATTCTCATGACTTTTAAGACAACTGAAGAACCGTAAATATTTTAAGGGTTTTTTCTTGCTGTTCTCACCCAACGAAGGCTACAGGACTGTTAAAGGGAGAAAGAGGTGAAGGGAAAGGACTAGGCAATGCCACAAGACAGTGTAATTTCTGCCTTAATCTGCAGCCTGTGAAGAGAGGAGACCACGGAGAGGTATGACGCATGCACACTCCCTGCTGGCCCCACACAGAGGACCATCTCCTACCACGCCGGCCCCCTCCCAATGGCCAGTAGAAATCCTGAGCAACACAGCCTGGGTTGTCATATAAACTGCCAGCAGTCCACCAAGGGAACTGCTCAAATACCCGGCCCCATAGGACATATTTCCCATTTGTTTCTGTGCATATGTAGAATGAAAATTGGAACTGATCAATGCATTGCAGCATTTATAATAAATTATTATTTCACTGGGGTCCCATGATCTTTTTCACCTTCTGCTTATTCTCGAACACACTAATCTCACCTGATTTCAAATGTCTTAACTGCTGTTCTACAACAGGAAATCTTAGTTTGATCAAATAATCAACTATATGGCCATGCAACACGTGCTATCCATTCACACGTCAGTAATTGCGACTGAAAAACAGAGAAGCCGAAGCACATTTCAGAGGCATACATCGTTTTGCTCAAATGAACAACCTACATGAGCCTTAAATGGGACTCAGCTTGGCTCTACAGAGGATTTGAGCCTTTTTGTCCCCCACTGAAATCCAGATGTGAAACAGGTTATTAACGGTGGCTTCAAAATTCATGAAGGCACTCCAGAATAAAAAGCCTTTATCATTATTATAACACACCTGTAAAATATATGCAAGATTATTATTAATAAAGATTAACTTGACTGACTTCTCTTAAACATTACAAACTCACAGAGGCAAAGTGTAGAGTGTCTAATTATATGTTAGAACTCGAATAGTCCCACAGAAATCACTGGCATGACATTTCCCACTAGAACTCAAAGGAGAAAAAAAAAATCAGATTTTTTTCTTTAGTCTCTTTGGGAAAAATATTTTCAAGGAAAACATAGTGTCTGAAACAGAGAAAGACTAAGAAACATAATTGCTTTACTTTCCACAAGAAAAAATACAGCTCAAGAGAGCAAGTTTTCCCTCTCTTCTGGGACGACAGCAAATGAGTAGGAGAGCCGCCTAATTGATTTAAGCCTGAGCATAAAGGAATGGTAATGAAGGTAATGAATTCAAGTATAAGAAAAGTTCAATCCACAGGCATTGGAGAAGAGAGTTTAAAACAAAACCGAAACAACAAAAAAAGGCTGCACAGTAAAAACAAACAAACAAACAAAAATCCAACCAAAAAAATCCCAAACAACCCACACCTACAACCTCTCCCAAACACTTATTTCAGCAACGGACAAACGGAAAAGACTATTTTTAGTCTGAAAAAACTCTATTTATAATTTGATATACAAATACACAATGGGTTTTGTTTTAACTGTACCCACACGGCCAGCTTCACTCCCTTTATTTGTGATTCACATTTTGTTCTCTCTGAGGTATGGCACAGTGTCTTCAGGAAGCTGCACAGGTATGACAGTGGTCACTTTTATGGCTTAGTTAACTACCCGAAATTTGGAGGAGAATGTCAATAATATTTTCTTTTCCATATTTAACAGGCCCCTTCAAGCACATTGTATGATAAATGACAAGCTCTCAGTGCCAATTGTCCATAGCCATTTCATTTAGAACGGCTAGAAATAACTTACTTCAAATGAACATTCCTTTATTGAACGTATTAGTACATCCTGCTACAATTTTTTTACACAGAATTATTTTTAATAGCATTCACAAAAATAAGTTTTTAACACTTACTAATGCAACATTCTAAAGTCCCACAAATAGATCACTTACGATCTATTGCTTTACTAATTATAGTCATTAAAACTTTAATCTCAGTTCTTTTAAGATAAATTCTGAAATTTACTGATAGGTCTTGCAAACTACCAGTAGAAGCCTGAGTCTTCACAAATATGTCATATCTTATCGAAAATTAAACACACAAAAAAAGACAAGTCTGTAATTTGCTAATCCCATTCCAGAAAACAGTATAAAATTCATTATTTGCAATACAACACTGTGGTACTCGATAGTAAAACCCATTAAAACAGGTTGTCAGAGCAACTTTGTAGTGTCCTTCTGTTTCATGGGTGGGGTTTGCTTGTTTGTTTGTTTTAAATACAATTCAAAGATAAAGATAGTTCTTTTTACTTTTTTACTTTAGCCCTGCTTTGCCATGTGAAAGACTGAGGCTTTACTACAGATTAAGCTTGCTAGCTCTTTCTGCCTCTGGGACTCGGAGAACTGTGTGAATAGGACACTTCATTCTTTGGAAAGAAGAAACTGCTGTCATCATTTAATGCTAGACCTGCTTGGATTACAAAGGCCACGTCCCCAGGGCAGAGCTATCTAACCTTCTAAGAGCAGAAGAATTTTGACCACAAAACAAAGATTGAAAGATGGTGAGATCCAAAAATGGAAATAACAGGTTCCGCTGGCTGCTGAGCAACCCAGACATTTTCAAATGCTCAGAGAAAGCTTTTAAAAAAAGAAATACACATATTCAAAAATGCTATTTAAGCCAACTAATGAAAATATATAACTGGTAAGTCACTTGTAAGAATAAATTTTCTGTTAAACAACGTGTTATTTAATATATGGGGATATTAAAAAAAAAAAAAAAAATCTTAATTTAACCTCAGGATATATACAGCTTGAAAATCCATATTCCTAGTACCAGCATATTAAATGAATACAGAGACAGCTTAAAGCACTTTAAAATGCACATTATTTTTCCATTTTAGGCAAGCGAGAATGAAAAGAAATAGGTTGATGGTTATTTAAATTAGACTTACAGTCTCTTTTAGGCAATGAACTAACTCTAAGTCTTCTAAATGAACAGCAATTTAGCAGCAACAAGATATATATTAAACCTTTCAGAAATACTTTTAACAAAAATGCAGCAGTAATTCAAAGGCATGGAAGTTCTGGGGTGTTATATCCAGCACTACCACTGCATTAATCACTCTCAAGGCATGTTTCAACAATTTTGCCAGAAGAGACTTAAAAGGAAAGGTCGGTCAGTCACCCTCTGTCCATACAGGTAGATTAAGCAGCTTTTTATACATTTAATAAAAGAAAAGGTTTGCATTATCCCACTTTCAAATATGCACATTTATAAAATTGTGATTAAAATACGTATAAAATCTAAATCAAATAGTAATTAATACCTCAACAAAATTGCTTCGCAGAGTTCATATCATTCCAATAATTAAGACAGTTGGCTTTACCTCTGAATTTCTAGAGCTGCTTTCATAACTAAGACAACTGTTTGTCAGTCTAGATTAGAACCACCACATATCCTGTGATTATCCTGTGTTTATTGCATCTGTGTAAGTTAACAAGTATTTCATTCAAGTAATGAGGCCGTGCTGGAGAAAGATTATTATTGTCCTATTTGGAATTATTCTGCTATGAGCCAGAATTGCACTTTGCATGTGTAACTAATGGGCATTCAAGCAAAATGTTATTATTTTACCTTTCAAGAAAGATTTCAGCTTTCAATATTTTAATGTTTGATAACTGAGCCTTTTCTTCAAATCACATAGCTCTCCATAAATCTCTGTTTATTATGATTAAACCTAAATGCTGGCTGGAGCTGCCAGGTAATATTGTAGAATATTACTAAAGTTACACATCCAGTTATCAAATATTAAGCAATGACATCTATTTGAAGACACAATTAAACATACAGAAAGTAAACAAAGACATTATTGCATTTTCTGGAGTCACTAAGCTCAGTGAAATTTACTCAAAGCAGTTACTCTGTACTTACATACTGAAATTGTTTTGTATCATTCTGACAGGAGCAAATCTGTTATCACTACATAGAGATTTTAAAACGAAAAAAAAAAACCCAAAACCCTGCTCAAACTATTTTTTATTTTTACATTGAATTCCACAGCAATTGAGAAGAGTTAATATTCTCTAACAATTTGTCAGTGCTCACAAAATTATGTAAAAATTCAAAATCTTCTTTCCATTCATCTTTAAAAGCACACAATAGAATACAAAAAGACTTGTAGGGAACTACATCCTCAGAAACATCTGGAGAAAACAGCACTAGGAAATCTCTCTCTAACACACTTTTATAGTTTAGATAGAAATTATGGCAATGATCCATGCATCTGCTAAGCATTTTGCTGAACCCGTAGCCCTACTTATAAAGTCATTTAATCTAATACTGTATCTTAATTCTTTGAAATACGCAATGCTAAGTACTTCTCATCATCCTTTTATTTGTATTAAAAATTCCAAGAGTTAGGATGAACACCTTGCTAAAAAATGAAGAGAACATATGTGGGATCTTAAACACTCTGGCTTGGAGTTCTGCAGACACCAGGCTTACGGAGGAGCTGGGAAGGAGCAGAGTGATGAGGAGAAAATGAGAAAGTAAAGATCATTAGCATAATTTTCATCCGTACACACAATGCAAAGTACACTAATGCAGGCATTTGTCTGCCTTTTCATAACAGGACAGCTAAAAAACAATGTGGTCGTGTCCCACATTCTCTTCACTGGAAAAGTGTTGTCTTGTTGGGAAGAAAAGCGACATGGGATGAAGAAAGTCCAACTTGCAAGTTCTGGGGACAACCTGAAGTTCCAAAGTTATAAACAACCAGAATAGCAGGCAAAAACAAAGCAATACTGAGTCCTACAAAGCAGGTAAGGAAAAAGTAGCCAGGAAGGAAGCACACACATATTTGGTGATGAAAAACCATGCCCCGTTCAGGGCGAGGCAGTGGTCTCCTGAAAAGACCCTTCCAAATGAGAGGAATGAATGGCGAGAGGCATGCCTATGGTTAAAGAAAGCTATAGTAAACCCCTCAACAGCGACAGCGCACTTTGTGAATAAAGACAACCATAGCAGTAACAACCAATTAATAAGTTTGGTACACATTGGTTCATGTAACAGAGAAGCTAATGTAGAGGGGTTTGGCTGGAGGTGTTTCGGCCTTAATTACTGAGTCAGTCACATAGTTTAACAGCTCCCACCCCCAACACACCCCCTCCAATGCTGTTTCCTTCCCATGATCTTCCCTTTGGGTGTAATTTAATTTAATCTTTACGTTGGTTCTCCTTACCTCAAACAGCTTCAACAGCCCTTGGTCTTACAAAAGAAGCCTCCGTTCAACTCCAATTTGAACACGACACCTCCCAGCAGGAAGTTTGTACATTTTAACTACAGTATTCATTGCAAAGGTCACTGTTTCTTTCTCCCAAAGGTCCAAGAGCATGGCACAGAAAGCTTATTGAATTTACTTCATCAATTGCCTAACTCGTATGTGTCCCTAAGTGATTCTACTGCTGCTGAACTGTACTTCATAGGCAGTCTTCAGGGTCCAGAAACAGGCATACCTAACACGCTCTTTAAAAGCGAGCTGAATTTAACCAGCCCCCGTGGCACAGGTCAACTGTTCCATTATTTCAGGTTTGCTAATCACCATGTACTATATTATTTAACACTCTAGAATAACTGGAAGATTAAGACATCAAACTGAGTTTCTTGAAAAGAGAACACTACTTGGGTCGCTTCATTTTCAAAGTCAGGTAAGATTACCAAAAAGCCTAGACTGATACAGGTAATCCCAGAATAACTTTTCTTATGGGTCACTTCATCAAATGAGAATATATGTGGAGATGGAGGAAAGGGATAGATTTATGTGCATCCTCTCTAACTTGCTTATGTCCATAAATATCTGCAGGTAAGGCCTTTGCAGAACACCCATTACCATTCCTTGCAACCTGATGGATGACTGGCACCACTACAGAGATAAGCACCTCTCTCCCCTCTATCTACAGTACTTTTTTTCCTACTGTGTCAAGGGTTGCTCAGTTTTCTTGAATTAAAATCGTCAGATTTGCTCACATCCAAAAAAGTTTTTAGTTTCTTTTTTGGTATCACTACCAATGTGGTCTATGGTGCTCATTGATCTGAAGAGTTTCCGATTAAATGTCATAATGTAAAACTTCACAGCTGCTTCTGTCAGGTATTTTCACCAGAAATCAACTATTTTGGATAACATTTTAAGTTTCCACATCACTTAGGAATGGTGGAGCTGGTTCATGAGGATAGGAGTGAAGTTTTTTCTTCCATTTACACTTAACCTGTATTTTTTTACTATTAATAACAAAACACACTGACATTTCTTCATGGTTACCGACATTTGGCTCTTGCGCCAGGCAGGGCAGTCCGGATGGATTGGGAGGCTTACCCTGTAAAGCAGCTTTGCTGGCCAGGCTTCTACAACGTTTCTGAGCGGAAGAATATAAGGCTCATTTTTGTCTCCACTATTACAGTGGCACCATCTCATACAAGTAGTGTAAGGCTAGAATATAGATTCAGAGTAGCTATCGCACCACCAGGCATTTTAGTTTTTTCAGCTGTGCATTTCATCGGTCATCGTATCTCTGTGAACCCCCGATGTGCTACACACGAAGCAGGTGGAAGTAAGATATCAGTCTAACATCCACCAGTGATTGCACTGGGGCCCTGACTTAGCGAGCTGGTCTCTATTTTTCTGTTTATTCAATGGTTTATTCTTCTAAGGAACATGCAGAAATGCCTTGCAAGAACCAGTCTGAGCAGCACACTGCTGTGGAGGAAAGATTTCATTGCGCTTGGACGCAGAAACAGGAGGACGGCAGGTTGGCAACCCATTTCCAACACTTCTGAGAGTATGTCAGTTCCCTGATTTTGAGAATTTAGTCCTAAAGCAATCTCAGCACTCAGAGAGTCATACCAGTGATAAAAGTACACAGCACCTGATGTGCCACTCAGCCTCGCTGTCGCTAACCTATAAAGGAAAAAATGTCCAAGGAGGAAAGGCATCTCTACTGTACATTCCTACCACACTCCAAACACTTCTTGTAAATTCAGCTGCACATAGTTTACTAATAAAAACACTAAGTTGGATGGTTTCTGCTGGTCAGCTCCGAAACATGTCAAAACACCTCACAGACACATTGATTTCAAGATGTCTTTCTGTTTCTTGCATACGTTCACTGGGATTTATCATTTAACAGTCCACAATTAATTAATTTCTCCTATTATCTGGTATCACTAATAATTGAACATTCTGTACGAGAAATCTTAGCATCAGCGAAAGATTAATCAAATCTATATACAAGTAAGAATAAAACCAGTAAGCCCAGGTAAAAAAGCCTGGCTGGTGTTAGCCCTGATGGGACATCGCATCCCAACAGACAGAAGAGAGAAAAGGATTGCTCTAAGTGTGATGAAGCCTTCAGCCCTTTTGCGCAGACAGAAGCAATGTAACTGTTCACAACAAAGCTTGTCACATAAGCAATGCATTCATCTTCCTCAAAGGATGAGCTTTTAACCTATCAACTCTTTTGTAACAGGAACTGGTTTGGAAGCTTAGGTATACATATTAAAAAACGTATTTGACTTTTCATACAATTTGAATATATACTGTCTTAAGGTATAAAGCTTGTAGTATATGCATTTGCCCACAGCGAGAGCAGAACAATTAAAATAAACGTAGATACTTTGCTCCAAAAAATTGGTGTGGGATCTCTAATACATGTGAACATACTTTAAAATTTTATAAGTTTGAATTGATGTTTAGAAAGCTGAGATTTGTTACACTTCTTTCTCACTTCTCTCTTTAGGGAATAAATTAAACTAAATCCTTCCATCACATTTTATCAAAGTTCTCAAAATGCAGAAGTTTGTCTCCTAAAAAATTATTGTGACAGAGTTTGTGCAAATTAAACCTCAAGCGGAATTAAAATAAATGCAAATCCAACTAGCTAACACGATATTGTACACAGATGTTTATAAAATTGTGCTGTAAAAATTATGTAAGTGAGGAAGAACAGGGATATACGGATAACAGAATGCATTATTCCACAGATGTTTCAAAGTACCTATTCTTTGCATTTTCTTTACTTCACTTTTGTAAATCATATGAAAAGGAGCTTCTTTTTGCCACTTCCTATACTACTGGCATTTTATACACAGTACTAGACTGCAACCTCTGCATTAACAGCTGATTTTGTATTTCCAGCACTCTCATAGCAACATACTACTCCCATATAAATTGCTGGAATTTGAGTGTGATCAGGGGTTTAATAGGTCAGTGTTCATTGACAGCCAAAGCCTCATCCCAACTGCTTTGTTGGGTTTCCTCTGTGTGCTCTTATTGCTGAGAATTTCCTTTCTCTTCCTTTATGATCGACAGAAGTAAAGTAAGAAATAAGAAGTGTAAACTGACAGAAATAGAAATTAACAGAAAAGACAGACCAAGAGGTTAAATAGGAAAAAGAGGAATCCAATCAACTACTGAAAAACAGTGTGTGTACGTAGGCACACATCTCACCTCACCCAAGAAACTCCATTTCAGTATTTCCTTATCAGTAAAGTTGCTAAATGCTACAGATGAGAATAGTGATTTTTAAACATTATCACAGAATCACAAAATAACTGTGGTTGGAAGGGATTTCTGGTGATCATGTAGCCCTAGCCCCCTGCTCAAAGCAGGGTCAACTACAGCAAGTTGCTCATGACTGCATCCAGCTGCATTTTTAATATCTCCAAGGATGGAGACTCCCTAGCCTCTCCAAGCAACTTGTTCCAGTGTCTGAATACAGTAATTTTTTTTTTTCTTATGCTTCAGGGGAATTTTGTGTATTTCAGCTTGTGCCCATTGCCTCTTGTCCTGGCACTAGATAACAGTGAGAAGAGTCTGGCTCTGTCATCTCTACTCCTTTCAAGATCTCCCCTGATCCTTCCCTTCTCCAGACTAAACAGTCCCAGTTCCGTCCTTGTATGTAAGATCCTCCTGCCCCTTAACCCTCCTTCAGCATGTCCGTATCTTTCTTGTATTGGGGAGCCCAGAACTGGACCCAGCACTCCAGATGTGTCTCCCCATTGCTGAGCAGAGGGGAAGGATCACCTCCCTCGACCTGTTGGCAACGCTCCTCCTAATGCAGCCCAGGAGGCTGTTAGTCTTCATTGCTGCAAGGGCACATGGCTAGCTCATGGTCAGCTTGTCCACCACAATGACCAGGTTCTTCGCAAAGCTACTTTCAAGCCTGTCAGCCCCAGTATGTAGTGCTGCATGGGATTATTCCTTCCCTGGGGCAGGACTTTGCACTTCCCTTCAATGGATTTCATGAGGTTCCTCTCTGCTTATTTCTCCATTCTGTTAAGATCCCTCTGAATGGCAGCCCAATCCTCTGGTGCATCAGCCACTCCTCCCAACTTTGTATTGTCTGTGAACTTGCAGAGGGTGCGCTCTATCATCATCCAGGTCAGTAATAAAAAGGCTAAACAGTACCTGGCCCAGTATCGATTCCTAGGGTATGCTACCAGTGACTCGTCTCTATAATGCATTACTATCCATTATAAAGTATAATCAGTATACATAATGAATGCTATACATAATTGCTAACATGTACACAAGTTTTTCTACTAGCCAAATATAAACATGGTTTTGGTTTTGTTTTGGTTTGTTTTGCTCTTTCTTTCTTTTTTAGCCTAAGGCAAGGAAATTGGTAAGAATGGTCAGGCCACCCGTACATGTGTTACTTTTTCATTTCTACTCAAAGAACTTAAAGCCTCCCAACAAAATCCAGGCAAATTTGAAGTTCTTGCCACGTCTGTAAAAATAAACAGTCCAGTTCTGCAAGGTTACCCAAAGCATAAGCTAAAGTATATTACTGGCATCAGACAATTCATATTTAAAGCAGATAATGAAGGAAAAGTTTTCACCAAAGATCACAGCTCCTTAGACATTGGATAACACAAACATGACACACATCACAAGCCTCCTATATTCTGCTGCTCATAAGAACTTTTTCTGTTAACGAAAATTAATGGAAAATATACAGTATCGACTGCAAGAAAGGCACTAAATATATACTGCAGTGGAGAGGGGGACATAAAGAAATTAACATACCAAAACCTGGAAATAATATGAAATGGTTACCAGAATTTAAAAAAAAAAAACAACTTTCATCTGTTCGGTAATAGGTAGTGCCCCTTGCTACAGGGCACTAATTATCCTTCTAACAGTAAAATCATCTCAGGTTAGGGTGTAGCCTTGGCAAAATTTTTAGTTGATTGATGTCATTAAAGCTCTTCTCAGGTCAATGGACTCGAGACAATTTGCTATGCACAAAGTGGTTTGATAGTCTCAGAACACTGAGCTATTTATGAGCAGGAGGAAGAATAAACTCCTGCATATCTGCAGTACACAAAAGCACCTACTGATCAAAACCAAATTATTTTTTTTTTGTATTCAAAACAACATCTTCTTTAGGCCTATCTCATTGTACAGTTTACATTAATAGTTCCACCTGTTGTGTTACTAAGTTGTTACATATGTATATGATTTAATTTTAACAGGTAAAATACTGCTTCATTATCTTAGTACTCAAAAAATGGCTGAAACTTTTTTTCCTCAAGTGCTTCCAGACTTAGCAATGAAAATGGTAATTATGTGAAAGCCTCAGAGAGTTTACAGTGTAACAAAAAATTCTCATGAAACTCTAGGACTTCAATTCACCTTCTGGTATACTTTATGTGATTTACATAAACAAGCACATGCACACACACAAACTATTTTGTATATCCTATAAATATATTTTATTTTCATAATTTGCCAGGAATCTTTGCACTGGTACCACATTATCACAAGGATGTTTTTGATACCTCTCATTTGTGTGTATGTGTATATGTATTCCTAAGGAAAACAATTTGCTTTCCAGAACTCCCTCTGACACAGGATTATACCTCTTCCTTTGAATAAATAATGAATAATGCATACAGGTTTTGCAGTTTTGTATGCAGAGGAATAAAATCTTTCATACTCTTCATACCTTCAGCAAAAGATTACTGAAGATACAGAAAAGATACACTGAATAAGGTGAAAGACAGCTTGCAGGAAAGACAAGAAGAAAAAATCCCTTATTAACAGGTAATAAACCATTTACACAGGGTAGAGAACACTGGCCTTTAGAGTGATACTGTTCTTAGTTTCTTGGCTGCAAATGAAGTAGCATGCGTTCTGCATGCATAAACCATAGGTTATGAAAGATATCACCCTCCCCCCTTCTATCAGAGAATACCCATTAGTCTCTTGCTTGTCTGATGATGCCGCTTACTACAGCTGCCAATACCCTGAGATCCTATTGTTATTTGCTTACCTTCAACAAATACTTACTCTTAGGTCTGTATTTCTGCAGTAAAAGTTATATGTCTGAGAATTACATTTTTAAATAATTATTTGAACTTCAAGCACATTTTAGAATGAGGCTAGGAAAAATACATTACTTCAGTGAAATGATGACCTCTTTTTCTCATCAACTGTAGTTTCCACTGTTTGAGGAACCTCTTTCAAGAAAGGCTACCCACACTGAGTCAAGATGCAAGTCTCTGAAAAATGCAATTCATAGAAACATAGAATCATAAAGGTTGGAAAAGAC